>NW_024425897.1:8789912-8838328 GCF_017311325.1 Ursus maritimus
TTTTTTTTTTTTTGTCCAAACTGCAGATAGTTTTTTACTTGTTATGCCTTCTCTACCAAATAATAGGTAATCATATAGGCTGGAAGAATAAGTGCAGCCTCCTAATTCTCTCATTACAGTGCTGTATCTTTTAACGTGATTCTTCTCCAAATCTTATTCAAGTACCATGCCATCTTCACTGAGGAAAACATTTTTCACTTTTTCCCCTAGTTTTCAGTGAATGTTTTCACTTTTTTTCCTAGTTTTATTGTGTCATAACTGATATATAACTTTGTGTAAGTTTAAGGTATATAATGATTTGGTGTGTGTGTATATATATATATATATATATATATATATATATATATATATAAAAAGCAAAATGATTACCACAGTAAGTTTAGTTAATATCCATCACTTCACAGTCTCCTTTTTTCCTTGTGAACAGAACTTTGAAGATGTACTTTCTTAGCAATCTTCAAATATATCATACAGTATTGTTAACTACAGTCACCATGCCGTGCATTAAATTTCCAGAACTTAGTTATCTTACAAATGGAAGTTTGTACCTTTTGACCACCTTCACTCATTTCTTCACCTCCCACCCCTCACCTAATAACCACCAATCTGTTCTCTGTTTCAGGTACTAGGCCACCTTGCACTACTGTTGTCCACCCCTTTTCCGCTGTCTCACTTTCCACTATTTCAGTTATCCACAGTCAACCAAGCTGGGAAGCAAATGATGCTCTTTCCCACCTGTCATCAGAAGGTCAATAGTAGCCAAGCAATAAGTCACAAGGCCTACATCATTCGCCTCACCTCCCCTCATCACATCAGCATTTATCATCTCATATCATCACAAAAAGAATACAGTAAGATATTTTGAGAGAGAGACCACATTCACATAACTTTTATTGCAGTGTATCAATATAATTGTTCTATTTTATTATTAGTTATTGTTAATCTCTTACTGTGCCAATTTTACAAATTAAATTTTACCATAGTTATGTATTTACAGGAACAAACACAGTATATATAGAGTTCATTACTATCCACAGTTTTAGACATCCACTTGGGGTCTTGGAACATAACCCCCGTGGATAAGGGGGTACTACTGTATCTCTTTATTTCTCTATAAAAATTGCCTTTATGCCACATTGATTTTTCCAGAAGTCCCATGAGCTTACCTATATCCTTAGAACTAATATCATTTTTTTAAGATTTATTTTATTTTTAGGGGCTCCTGGGTGGTGCAGTCGTTAAGCGTCTGCCTTCGGCTCAGGGCATGATCCCAGCGTTCTGGGATCAAGCCCCACATCAGGCTCCTCCACTGGGAGCCTGCTTCTTCCTCTCCCACTCCCTCTGCTTGTGTTCCCTCTCTCGCTGGCTGTCTCTATCTCTGTCAAATAAATAAATAAAATCTTTAAAAAAAAAAAAAGATGTATTTTATTTTTAGAGAGGGAGAGCGAGAAGAGAGAACACGAGCCAGGGGAGAGGCAGAGGGACACAGAGGGAATCTCAAGCAGACTTCCCAGTGAGCCCAGAGCCTGACACCGCCGATCCCACAACCCTGAGATCATGACCTGAGCCTAAGCCAAGAGTCAGACACTTAACCAACTGAGCCACCCAGGCGCCCAGAACTCATGTCATTTTTACACAAATTTCAAACATAGCTATGTTTAATTAAGCATTTATTAGAGAAAATATAAAAATTTTTACCAAACACCAGTAATACTAAACACTATATAAGATCTAGAATGAAAGTCTTCCTCCTGAATACAGAATTGTAACTATTTTTACCTGCTTTTCTTTGACAAATCTGGTATTAATTTCTAAAGTAATTTATAAAATATGACATTTTGGGAGAAAACAACTGGGTCTTCAGGTTTCAGTTATCTATCTCATCTGAAAAACACTGCAAAGGCTGTCTTAGGAAGCTAAACTGCCAGCAGTTTCAAACTACAGTTGATTCCTGAACAACATGGGTTTGAACTACATGGGTCCACTTATATGTGGATTTTGTCCAGTAAATACAGTACAGTATTGTAAATATTTATGTTTTCTTAGTAACATTTTCTTTTCCATAGCTTACTTTCTTGTAAGAATATAGTATATAATAGGGGCACCTGGGTGGCTCAGTCCATTAAGCGTCTGCCTTTGGCTCAGGCTATGATCTCAGGGTGCTGGGATAGAGTCCCGCATAAGGCTCCTTGCACAGCAGGGAGTCTGTTTCTCCCTCTGACCCTTCCCCCTCTCATGCTCTCCTCTCTCTCGCTCCCTCTCAAATAAATAAATAAAATCTTAAAAAAAAAAAAAGCAGATGCACCATTTTACAAAAAGAAAAAAAAGAAGAATACAGCATTTAATACATATAGGAAACAAAATATATGTTAATCAACTGTTTATGTTATCAGTATGGCTTCTAGTCAACAGTAGGCTATTAGTAGTTGCATTTTGGGGAAGTGAAAAGTTATATGGGGATTTTCAACTGCATAGGGCAGGGGTCAGTGCACCTAACCTCTGTGTTATTCAGGGTTAACTATGTATCTTCTAGGACTAATGAAAATTAGCATTTGTTTAAACCAAATATTCTCATACTATCATTGTTAGATTTTGCAATAGCTTTCTTCCTCAAAAATAATTTTTAAAAATATATTTATATTGGGGCGCCTGGGTGGCATAGTGGTTAAGCGTCTGCCTTCAGCTCAGGGCATGATCCCGGCATTGTGGGATCGAGCCCCACATCAGGCTCCTCTGCTGTGAGCCTGCTTCTTCCTCTCCCACTCCCCTTGCTTGTGTTCCCTCTCTCGCTGGCTGTCTATCTCTGTCAAATAAATAAATAAAATCTTTTAAAAAAAATAAAAATAAAAAATAAAAATATATTTATATAAAATAAACTAGGGGACCCTGGGTTGCTCAGTCCAATAAGCATCTGCCTTTGGCTTGGGTCATGATCTCAGAGTTCTGTGATCAAGCCCTACATTAGGCTCTCTGCTTAGCAGGGTGTCTGCTTCTCCCTCTCGCTCTACCTCTGCCCCCAACTTGTGCTCACTCTTTCTCTCTCTCTCAAATAAATACAATCCTTAAAAAAATTAAATTAATTTTAACAGTTTCATATCATCCCTTGAGATAACTGACATGCCCTAGCGTGTCACAATATAGCAATTTGATAGTAAATTAAGTAATATCAGAAAATTCCAAACAGTAAATATATAATATGTTGTGATTTAGTGGAGAAAGGTCTAAATAACTATTAAAGGTATTTAAGGAAACTAATAATCATGAGTAAGCATCAAACACGTAAATATAATCTGGAATTTCAAGAGGTAGGAGGAAGACACCACTAAGAGAATTCAGTGATTTTTATCTACAGATATTACTGCAAAAATATTTCTTTCTTTCATCACATGGGTATTTTCCTATGTATCTGTTACTTGGCATAATCATATTAATAGATCATACACCATAAACAACACACTGATGTATATGCTATCTCAAGTATCTGATATAAGGCCTAAAGATAGTTAATGGCTTTGTAAATTTTTGAAAAGAGTTTGAAAAGTGTTTTGGCAAACACTATGTTATTATCTCAAAATAATATGTGGTTTATTTTTTTTAAACAAAGCAATATTATTGTAATAATTTTGTGGCCCATAAGGCAAATATTCATACCTTTAATTACTACCCATTTTTCTCAGCCAAGAATGGATGATGAATTAACTGAGCTCATCCAGTGTTAAGACTTAGAATTACAATGTCTTAAATACTTGCTGTAACAGTAAGGAGTGATGGGGAAAAGAAGATCCCAGAAAACAAAGGAAAAAATGTTTCTTAGTGCCACCAAGAAGATATAGAATAAAAAAAGTTCCATACTTAGCACCAAGCAGCCTTAAAAATACACATAGATTATGTCTCACAGAGGACAGGCAAAATGAACTAAATGATCCAAGATGTTGAAAATGTTTCACATTTCTTTCAGGGAATACCTGGTTGGTAACAACATTCTATAAAAACAGTCTAACAGCTGCAACTTGCATTATTTAAGGAGGACTAAGGTGAGATGACATCTAATTATTTTTTAATATCAAAGTAGTAAATGTGCAAATGAAAAAAGGAGATTGAAATCCATGAAATGGTATACGTTGAATTTCAGGAAACCCATCATGACTAGAGACCTAGTGAATCCAAAAAAGTCCATTAAAGTTTTATGTCTGAAAAATTGGAATGCATCTTTTTTACAAATTAAAGACAGATTGTAAAGAGAGGGTTAGAGTTGGAAAGTTCCCTGCTCATCAAATTAAAAACAAGAGCTCTATTCATAAAAAATAAAAAAATAAAAAAAAGAATACTTATGTGGTCAAGTCACATTCTTTGTTCTGAAGTTTTTATATGCAACTTGGGGTGAACATTTTACTTCTGATTCATAAAGAATCAGTGTAAGTAAAGAAAAGTTTAACAGAGGCTCCTAGAGCACATGAGTACATTCCAGGTGATATGTAAGCAGCCATGTAAGATACTATAAGAAAGGAGAAAACACACCCTAAATACCCAAAGGAAAGAGAATGGTCACATGACCAACAGCTGGACTTGATTAAAAAGAAATACCAGGTTAGGCGCTATGGTGGTTCTTCCATAGTTACATGACAACACAAATGAGAAATGCTACATTTCTCACAGCCTGTTGCCTAGTGATCTCTACGCCTGCCCGTTTATCCACCCTCACAATGCAACCACCTCCTTGCCCTTTCTTCCTCTACAGCATTGCGGCATTCTCATTTTACAAACTCATTTTTTAAAAGGGCTTAATGAGAAAATACAGCAAGTGTAAATAAACAGTCAGTTTCACTTATAACTGGTGATTCGTTTTCACTTTCACAAGCATGAAAAAATACAAATTGAAGTTTACTCATCAATAATTAAATAAAAGATACAAATGCGGAGAAAACTACTTTAGGTAGATTAAATTGTGCTGGGACAGTAGAATTCCTGCCTTCTGAGGACTGAAAGTTAAAATGCAGGACAGGAAGCAGATGACGAATGAAACACATCTTTTTTCCTTAAAATTAGCTGTGCAAAACGGCGGAAGGTTAATACAGAATGTAGTACTATGGAAACAACACGGTTTTATTGAACTGTGAACTAAAGAGTTACATTAAATACCCACAATTCCTTGTGAAAATCTCTTTGTTTTTCTGCTTGTCAGCATCTGCATTTTACAGCTGCCTCCTTTAGTATGGACCCCGTCTTGTGGAAGTTTGGGAACTGAAAACATTAATATCCAGGAGCTTAAAAAAATCACGACACTAATAACTTACACAGATGGGAGTAAAACAATCACAGCATTCTTAACTATAAGCTGAACAGAAAATAAATCTAAAGACTAGTGATGACTATTTACAGAATATAAGGGGGAAAATATCTCTTTCAGCTTGGCAAAAGTATTTATACTTGCAAAATTTTCCTATAAGCCAAAAAAGCAGACTGGTTAATACCAGGTCTGAGGTAACATTTACCAAAAGGTTAAAATCGCAAGAAACTCTGTTTCTCAATCAATTTATTATTTTCTCATAATAAAAAAAAAAATACTTTTTTTTCTTTCTGTGATAAATGCTCAAAAAAGTATCATTTAATCAGTGAGATTCCTTTTATTCCTCAACCACAGTTCAACATGACAGAACAGCTCCTCCCCTCCGGATACCCCCCCTGGGCTGATCTTTCAAAGTACTCCACATTCCAAGGCAGCTCCCGCTTCTGCGCAAGAACCTCGGCTCTGCAGGTTAATCATGCGAGCTCTTGAGCATCACCACCTCTTGCTCAACCCAGTGAGGTCTTGTACAATGCCAATCTGTCTCCCTTTTTTAAAAAATATCTTGAATTTAGATCATCACTGTCCAGAAGAACTTTATGTGCTAATGAGAATATTCTATAGCTGAACTGCCTTTGGTTAGTCACATGTATTGAACACTTGAAATGCGGCTACTGTGACTGAGGAACTGACTTTTTATATTTTACTCAGATGCAAATGAATTTAAATTTAAATAGCCACATCTGACTAGTAACCTACCATAGACAGCACAAATCTAGAGCAAGAGTGCTTCTTTTCCTGCCAGAAATGATTTATTTTATCTCATAGATGATGGAGAGTTACTAAAAGGTTGGATTTACATTTTCGAAAGTGTTTTCTGGCTGCTTTGTGGGAGGATGATTTTGGAGGCTGAGAAGGGAAAGAAAATGTTGATGGTCTGAAAAGTACTCATTGGATTTGGCAATTAGGAGATCACTGATAATCTCAGAATGAGAAGTTAGAGTACAATAGTAGAGTTATGAACTTCACTGGAAATAGAAACTGCAAATTCAGACTACTCTTTCAAGAAGTTTGGCTCCTGGGGCACCTGGGTGGCTCAGTCGGTTAAGCATCCAACTCTTGATTTTGGTTCAGGTCATGATCTCAGGGTCGTGAGATAGAGTCCCACATTGGGCTCTGCACTCAGTGGGAAGTCTACTTGAAATTCTCTCTCTCTCTCTCCCTCTCTCCCTTCCCCTGCTCGTGTTCTCATGCTCTCTCTAAAAGAAATAAGTAAATCTTAAAAAAAAAAAAAAAAAAAAAAAAGAATAAGTCTGGCTTGGAAGGAAGAAAGAAAGGAAATAGGGAACAAACATCATGGAGAAATCTATCATGTGCTAGAATTTCAAAGAAGGAGCTTCACACTGATTACTCTTTTACTTAATCCTCAAAACAAACTTGTAATAAACCTCATCTTAGAGAAATTAAGAAATTAAGCCTCAGAGGGGCTGACTTGCCCAGGAACACTTGGTAGGCTGAAATTATAAAACTAGGGTCTTTTTCAGGCCAAAATTCATTCTCTTAAAGGTCAACATAGAAATGAGGAGAGAAATGCAGGACTGAAGCAGTAAAGAATCTGTGGGAAGATTAAAGATGTAAAAGAGTGATAGAATAACTGATGGGGCAAGGCTCTGGAGACGATAAGGAGAAACAGAGTCTAGCTAGACAAGAGATACTGACCTTGGATGAGAACAGGAAAATCACTTCCTCTGAGATGGAAAGATAGAAATCCAGTAAGTGTGAATGTATATACATAGATACAATGTTTATTGTACAAGGGGTTTAGGGATGACAGGAAATAGATGAAATTAAAACCTGATGATCTCGGGGTGCCTGCATGGTGAAGTCAATTAAGTGTCTGACTCTTGGTTCTGGCTCAGGCGTGATCTCAGGGTCCCGGGATAGAGCCCTGCGGATGGAGCCCTCAGTTGGGCTCCACACTCAGTGGGGAGTCTGCTTGAGATTGTCTCTCTCTAAAATAAGTAAATAAATCTTTAAAAAATTAAATTAAATTAATAAATAAAACCTGATAATCTCTATTTTCCCTGTAAAGCAACAGGCAAGAACTCATGTGAGATGAGAGTGAAAGATTAAAGATGATGGTCTGAGCTAGCCATGATGAAGAAAAAGGGAGGAACGGGCCTGAGACCAGAACAGGTACTTCTTTGCTATCATCAGTTCTTGTTTAGCTAATAATGCTGAATGCCTGACACATTAAAAACATATATAGTAAGGGCTTAAACAATGTTTTCCTATGTGAGATCAAAATTCTTTTGATACTTGTATAACTTTCAGCTATACTTTTTCCAACTTTTTTATTGTGATTAATACACTTATAAAATTGGGCTCTGGGCTGGGCATGGAGCCTGCTTAGGATTCTCTCTCTCCCTCTGCCCCTCCCCCTGCTCACTCTCTTTCTCCTTCCTCTCTAAGAAACTAAATGTGTTTAACTGATAATTTTACAATTAATAATGCTAAAACCATGCATTTGTACCATAATCTGAATTTTTTATAAAGACCTTTCAAATCTATTATCTTGAATTCTGAACTGGAAGTGTCTTCCTAATTTAAATAAACATTAAATTTTTTTTAAAGATTTTATTTATTTATTTATTTATTTATTTGAGAGAGAGAGAGAGCAGAAGCAAGGGCAAGGGGCAGAGGGAGAAACAGACTCCCCACCAAGCAGGGAGCCCAACACAGGGCTCGATCCCAGGACTCTGGGATCACAACCTGAGCCGAAGGCAGACGCTTAACTGACTGAGCCGCCTAGGTGCCCCAAACATTAAATTGTTTTTCAAATTTCTAAAGTATCAATGATTTTCCCTAAAGTAGAAAAAAAGAATGTACATATAAAAATATAATGTTACTAAGAGCCTAACATACTAAAAATATATATAAAGCTATAAATTTCAGTAATGAAGCACTATACTTTCTGTCATTAATAACTAGAACTTAATTCATCTTTAAATTATCATTTAAGGGACACCTGGGTGGTTCAGTAGGTTAAGCGTCTGCCTTCTGCTCAGGTCATGATCCCAGGGTCCTAGGATCGAGTCCCGCATGGGCCTCTGGCTCAGCAGGGAGCCTGCTTCTCCCTCTGCCTACTGCTGCCCCTGCTTGTGTCCTCTCTCTCTGACAAATAAATAAAATCTTTAAAAAAATAAATTATCACTTAAGCTTGGTTATGATAGAAACAAAGTAAAAATTTTTTAAACATCATAAATAATTCCTGGCTTCCATTTAGGATGCAGAATGCTGGAAACAGAGTTGCTCCCACTCTTACAATAAGAAAAAAGTAGACAATCTAAACAAATAGAACTTTTTTAGAAACCATTAGAGAGTTAAGGTTGTAGGACAACCAACTACTCTGAAATCTAAGGAAAGACAGATGCCTCCAAAGAGATACAGGAGGCAAACACTTGCTTACTTGGAGTACATACCAGGTGCTATACACCTGTAGAAAAAAATCAGCTAAATTTTTGAACAAATTGCTGAAAGTCAAATGTGGGCTAGCATGAGAGTGGAGAACCCCTGGGAGTCACAGAACAAGAGGAATCTGCACCCATTCACAGATTCTTCTCTAGAGACCTCACCTGGTGCTGGGGACAAAGTATGGGAGTAATGTGAGAAACCAGAGTAGGCCTCCCTGGTGGCGTAGACCCAGGAGAGGGAAGCAGCAGCTGCTCCAGGGAACGCCTGCAGCCCCATCCGAATCCTTCTACCCTACAGAAGGAAAGCCATAAAGTGACTGGGAGAGGGGATCAGAAAAAAACCTGAGGCAGGGGAAGAAGACAGGGAAGTGTTCTAGCTCCAGACCATCTCTCACCTCTGAAGGAACTTGAGTCAGGAACACCAGTAGGGCCCCAACCCAGCAACTGCCTAAGGCTGTGGATGAACCAGGCCAACAGAAAACACCCCTTCCCCTGGCCCCTACTGAAGTTAGGAGGCACTGAGTAACCAATGATAGCAGATCCACTGCTGGGCTAAAGGCAAGAATGTGGAAAAAGGCCGTCTCTGCTACAAAGGGAAACGGAGAGTGGATCAGACTTTGAGAAAAAAATCTCTGGTAAACCCTAGCCCTGAGCACAAAGTAAACACTAGATGAATTTGAAGCACGGGGTAGATTGAGGATAAGGAAAACAACAACAAAACCCAATCTCAGCTCAGCTTCTGGCTAACCTAACACAACTCCTACAACAAAGGCCAAGCAAAAGAAGCAGCATCACCATTTCCAGGCATAAATAATAGTGACTAAAGTGTCTACTGTTCTACACAAGGGGTCTGCTTTCAACCAAAACATGAGACACACAAAGAAGAAAAGATAACACATTGTCAAGAGACAATGCAATCAACAGAATCAGTCCAGATATTGGAACTAACATATAGGGAATTTAAAATCATGGAGTTTAACATGGTAGAATAGTCGGGAAAGCCTTTTTAAAAATGACAACAGTTGAAATGGAAAAGGCATAGCTTTAGGTCTAGCTCCCCAACTTGATTCTTAGTTCCTTCAAGGCAGGATCCAAGTTCATTTCTTTTTGCTTCCCTAGCATCTAGCACAACCAGCAGATCTGACATTAGTACAACAATACAAAAAATCAAATACTTTTTTGAACTTGAAGACCCTCAACCCCCATTAGCAGACATAGTACGAGGCCAAACTTCAATCCCAGAACCACAGAAAGAGCATTAATTTTGGATGGACTTTTGCACCTTTACTCCTAACTTTACAAATTGACTGGGAATACCTAAATCCAGGGTCTGCACACTTCTCCTGGGGTTCATGGAAACCTGTTCATTCATATTATGAAACAGCCTTTTGATTATTCTGTTCCGAAGACTAGAACCCGTAAGTAAATGACTGTTATGTAAAAATAATTTATGAGGTAGATTTATAAAATTGATCTCACATTTTCAGATCCTAGAGAAAAACCTACGCCTCTTTCATTGAGCATCATCCTTAACGTAGGGACATGCTATGCTCAAGCCTTCTCGGCTCTCATTTCTCTTTTACCATTTGGGGAAAATAAAGTAGCACTGAGATATTCTGAAATGAGACCTTCTAATCCTTACCTAACTCCTAAAAGATAAAACTACCAGCCCCTATCTTCCAACCTCTAGTTTATCTAAAAAGTCTTGTACAGTCTTCGTGACACTATCCCTAAAGGAACTGTTATATGCAAGTTTGGTTTTATGGAGCCTATGGGGGTTTTGGCAACTTCCTGTAATTGTCTCTAGTTGAATTATAAAAATAACAAAGAACTTGAAAAGATTCCTATAACTTCCTATTTGATCTCAGGGGCATCTTCCAATTTCTAAATCTTATATGGAGCCTCAGTAATCTTCTCCATGAAAAATTTAGGATAAATCTGCAAGAACTCCCCAAATTTCCAGCAATGATGCAAAATATTCGTTTATGCAATGAATTAACAGGACCAATGAACCTTTGCAAAATAATTACAGAAATTGTAATTTAAAAAAAAAACATTTCTAGAATGTTTTCTATATGCTATCATCAATTTCCACACCCACTTAAACTAAACTACCACGTTCAGGAATGATAGTCATAGGGGCGCCTGGGTGGCACAGTGGTTAAGCGTCTGCCTTCAGCTCAGGGCGTGATCCCGGCGTTATGGGATCAAGCCCCACATCAGGCTCCTCCGCTATGAGCCTGCTTCTTCCTCTCCCACTCCCGCTGCTTGTGTTCCCTCTCTCGCTGGCTGTCTCTATCTCTGTCGAATAAAATAAAATAAAATCTTTAAAAAAAAAAAAAGGAATGATAGTCATAAAGCATCTTTTGATGTCACACACATTTTCATATACGTGGATCGTGTTCACGCTCAATGACAACTGCCCCAATGATGCTTCCAAAATGCCACCTTCTCTTTTTTGTTCATCTGCATCACTCATCACTCTTCTGCTCGTTGTCTGTCTTCTCCTTGACCTCTGAATGGAAGAGCACCTCCAGACTAAGTCCTTGGACCCCTCTCTTTTCCATCTAACTCTCCTTAGTAATTCCATCCAGTATCATGGTTTTCAATACAAAACCAGTTCACACTTCTAACTCCAGATCTGCATATTTAAATGCCTACTCAACACTTCACTTGGCTATCTTTTAGGTATCTCAAACTCATTATGTCCAAAACTGAACTCCTGATCTTTTTCCCAATCCGACTCCAACCACAACCTTCTCTGTGTCAGGTGATGGCAAATCGAATCCTTTCAGTTGCTCAGGCAAAACACCTTGGAATCATCTTTGATTTCCTCCAAATTGTCAAAAAATACTGTTGGTACTATTTCAAAATAAATACAGAATCTGACCACTTCTTACTATGTCCACACTACTACCATCATCTCTCACATGGACTGCAGTGGCTTCGTAACAGGTCTCTGTGCTCTGATTCTGAGTCTCCACAACCCATTCTTAACACAGTGGCCAGAGTAATCCTCTTAAAAGGTAAGTTAGATTATCACTTCTCTGTTTAAAACCCTCTAATGCCTCCACATATCCCCAGTAAAAGCCCAGATTCTTACAATGGCTTATAATGACCTACATGATCTGGTCCCCCTAATGTCCTATTAATTTCCCTTCTGTTCATTCCACTCCAGCCATATGAAATTCTTCCTTCAGATAGGCCAAGTAGCCTCCTGACTAAGGGCTTTTGCTTTAGCTGTTCCCTCTGCTTACTCTTCTTCCAGATACCTTCACATTTAACCTCCTCACTTCCTTTTCTTGGGGCGCCTGGGTGACAGAGTCAGTTAAGTGTCCAGCTCTTGGTTTCAGCTCAAGTTATAATCTCAGGGACATGAGATCAAGCCCACATGGGGCTCCACGCTCAGCGCAGAGCCTGCTTAAGACTCTCTCTCTCCCAAGATATTTGCAAATGACATATCAGATAAAGGACTAGTACTCAAAATCTATAAAGATGGGGCGCCTGGGTGGCACAGCGGTTAAGCGCCTGCCTTCGGCTCAGGGCGTGATCCTGGAGTTATGGGATCGAGCCCCACATCAGGCTCTTCCGCTATGAGCCTGCTTCTTCCTCTCCCACTCCCCCTGCTTGTGTTCCCTCTCTCGCTGGCTGTCTCTCTCTCTGTCGAATAAATAAATAAAATCTTTATAAAAAAAAAATCTATAAAGAACTTATCAAACTCAACACCCAAAGAACAAATACTCCAGTCAAGAAATGGGCAGAAGACATGAACAGACATTTCTCCAAAGAAAACATCCAAATGGCCAACAGACACATGAAAAAATGCTCAACATAGTCGGCATCAGGGAAATACAAATCAAAACCACAATGAGATACCACCTCACACCAGTGAGAATGGCTAAAATTAACGAGTCAGGAAACGACAGATGTTGGCAAAGATGCGGAGAAAAGGGAGCCCTCCTACACTGTTGGTAAGAATGCAAGCTGGTGCAGACACTCTGGAAAACAGTATGGAGGTTCCTCAAAAAGTTGAAAATAGAGCTACTCTATTACCCAGTAATTGCACCACTGGGTATTTACCCCAAAGATACAAAGGTAGTGATCCAAAGGGTCACCTGCACCCCAATGTTTATAACAGCAATGTCCACAATAGTGAAACTATGGAAAGAACCCAGATGTCCATTGACAGATAAATGGATAAAGAAGATATGGTATACACACACATATACACACACACACACACACACACACACACACACACACACACAGAATACTATGCAGCCATCAAAAAAAGAAATCTTGCCATTTGCAATGATGTGGATGGAACTAGAGGGTATTATGCTAAGTGAAGTAAGTCAATCAGAGAAAGACAATTACCAGATGATCTCACTGATATGTGGAATTTAAGAAACAAAACAGAAGATCATAGGGGAAGAGAGGAAAAAATAAAACAAGAACAAACCAGAGAGGGAGACAAACCATAACAGATTCTTAATCATAGGAAACAAACTGAGGGTTGCTGGAGGGGAGGAGGATAGAGGGATGGGCTAACTGGGTAACAGACATTAAGGAGGGCATGTGATATAGGGAGCACTGGGTATTATATAAGACTGATGAATCACAGACCTGTACCTCTGAAACCAATAATACATTATACGCTAATTAATTGAATTTAAATTTTAAAAATGTTAAAAATAAAAAAATTTTTAAACTTTTAAAAGACTCTCTCTCCCTCTGCTCACCCTTCAAATAAATAAATAAATCTTTTTTAAAAAGTTTTTTTCTTAACTCCAATGAAGATAATTTACATAAATGAGCTAAGAGGTAATTTTTACGTACACACTATTCTACTCTGACAATTACAGGAATATTACATTCCACTTGGGTATTTATATTTAATAATATACACAATATAGCAGAAAAGGAACTGAAGATATGATTATAGAAGATGGTAAAGTGGGGAAAGTTGATTCCATAAACATTTCTTCACTTATGTGGCTGATTATGATGACGCTACTGACCAGTTATATAGACATCTCTGCTCTGGATAATCCACAAAAACTACTCTTGAATCTCACTAATGACCATTCTTCAGTTTTAAACTCAGTATATTTCTTTTTCCTCCTCCCTTTTATCCTCATGACAGTACTGTTCACAATTAGCTGCTGGATTCTTAGGGAAATTTTTTCCTTCATTTGCTTTCAGGATACTGCACTCCCTTGATTCTCCTTTTTTGTGGTCTTTTTGTTGTGTATAACCTATTACTTTTTATCAAAAACCTCCGAGCCCTTTCTTAGAGTACAGGTAAGAAGAATCACAGTCCCATTTGGAACACAGCAGTTCTTCCAGGCTGAAATCTACTGGCCATTGACTGGGTTACTTAAGACAACCATCTACTCTTTTAAGACACCTCTACATTTCCCAGAAACTCCTTCCCTCTATAGACCTGCGTCAGATTTTGCCAGTGAAAAGAACTCATGTGAGATCTGGAAAGAGGAAAAGCCATTACTCTTTGGGGGTGGCTGGAGGCAGATGTCAGATTCACAGCCGCTTTGGGGCACAGCAGCTTTTGCTAGAGAATCACTTACTTCATCGCTGCGGCCCAAGACACATGACAGAAGCATTCTCAAAGATGCTTGGTAATTGCGGCACTTTCCCAGTCAGTTTTTGAGACCCGGAAGGTCTTCAGTGTCTGCTTCCCTGACTTTCCAAGGTGACTCCCCTGACATTCACTCCTCCAGTTTCTTCTAAGCTTCATGTAAGCCCTAACTCCTAAAACATTCCTAAGATATTCCATTTTCTTTACCAATCCCAAACAGTTAACAACAACACAGATACAAATTAGGGAGAGAGAGACAGAGAGAAAAAGAGAGAGATGCATCTAATCATATGTAGAGATAGATACATAAAGATTATTATGTACATTGAGAGATTTATCCATTTGTCAAATACCCTGGGAAGGACAGAAACAAGCTAGTAATAGCAATTGCCTTTAGAGAGGAAAACTGAATGACTAGAGGACAGGAATGGAAAGAAAACTTATCTTTTACTATGTGCCCTTTTGAAGCTTCTTGAATTTCATACTATAAGCATATGCACCTATTCAAAAATGAAGTAATTATTTAAAAGTTATATGCCCACATAATTATTGTTCTATGCCCCTATGAGCCCCACAGAACCAGAAGTCTTTTCTATCTATGGTCCCTGCTCAAACCTCTAAGCTATAAGGAGAAGTGGCATAGGAGGGAAAGAATGACTTCTCAGGAATGAAGTTTTTTACTCACAGGGAAAAGAGCTATTGGTCAAGGCTTCTCAAATTTGGAAGAACTTACCTCATTTACTGTTATATTTAACAGCTACCCTTAAATGATACAAAGACAAAAATAAAAAAGTCCACAGTGCTATAATTAAGGCACAAAGTGCTGGAATTTGTGATGAGAGGCACTGATGCTGTGCCTAAAACTTTAAAGACAAAATGAATTTTAGAGACCATTTAGTTTCCAGCATTATTTTTTAATTGCTAATAAGCTAATCTTAGTTCTTATCCCCAAAGAGAATTATAGCTTTTTTTTATTATCTTACTGTGAAAACGATAATTCCAACATTTATTCTCTGAAAGTGTGAACTAGTCAAAAGCACAATCTGGGAATTACAATAAATTGAGGATCATAGGGGTGCCTGGCTGCCTTCGTAGGTACAGCATACAACTCCTGATCTCACGGTTGTAAGTTCAAGCCCCACATTGGGTACAGAGATTACTTAAAAACAAAATCTTTAAAAAGTAAAATTGAGGATTATATAAATTACCAGTTTACTGGACCTTTTAACCTCAAATAAACATTCTAGGAACCTAGGAAAATGAAGCATTAGAATATTTTCCCTACCTTCTGTTACCAAAGCCATTACCACTTGGTAACACCTCTCTCCCAAAGAATTCAGGGTTTCTAGGTACCTTTTAAAACTGAATAGTTGGGTTTTTGTTTTTTTTTTTTAAGATTCAATTATTTATTTGAGAGAGAAGGAGAGAGAGAGCAAGCATGTGCACACAAGTGCGGGGAGGGGCAGGGGGTAAAGGAGAGAGAATCCCAAGCAGACACCCTGCTGAGCCTGGAGCCCAATGAGGGGCTCGATCTCAAGACCCTGAGATCATGACCTGAGCTGAAATCAAGAATCTAATGCTTAACTGACTAAGCCACCCAGGTGCCCCAATAATTTTTTTAACATTTTTTCTCAATTCTTTTTTTTTTTTTTTAAGATTTTATTTATTTATTTATTTATGTGACAGAGAGACAGCCAGCAAGAGAGGGAACACAAGCAGGGGGAGTGGGAGAGGAAGAAGCAGGCTCCCAGCGGAGAAGCCCGATGTGGGACTCGATCCCGAAACGCCGGGATCACGCCCTGAGCCGAAGGCAGACGCTTAAAGACTGCGCTACCCAGGCGCCCCTCAATTCTTAAAAATTACAATGGAGGAAAATAAATTCCTTGCACCTACCTGTTAGTGAGCCCCAAACAACTAAACTAATAATTACAGTGGGAAATCTAATGTTAGAGTTAAAATATTTTAAAAGCATTTCCTCATGTTCTGGATGACTGAAAACAAAAAGTACAAAATACAACCTATGTAACATAAAGCTGGGCAGCTTTTAGTACAGATATTAGTAATGAGGGTGTATACAAAGGTAAAAATGCAGTCAATCAAGCTTCAGCCAAAGACTGCATCTCTAGAACTGAACAAGAGAAGAACAGTACCTTATGCTGCCAATCTGTTTAAGCTACCTGGGTTGACAGAATGGCCTAAACTACACATGTGCTGATTCTAAAATCAGTATCAGGAAAATACACGTGTAGGTATAAGGGTAGAGTACAACACAAGGAAGATGAGGAGATTAATACCTTCGTATCTCCATAGAATATATAATGTCTTTTATACAGAAGTGTTTTTAAAAAAAAAAAAAAAAAAAAGGTTAGGGGCGCCTGGGTGGCTCAGTCATTAAGCGTTTGTCTTCGGCTCGGGGCGTGATCCCAGGGTTCTGGGATCAAGCCCCACATCAGGCTCCCTGCTTGGCTGGGAGCCTGCTGCTTCTTCTCCCACTCCCCCTGCTTGGGTTCCCTCTCTCGCTGGCTGTCTGTCTCCCTGTCAAATGAATAAATAAAATCTTAAAAAATAAACAAAAAATTAAAAAATTTAAAAAAGGTTAGTACAAAATAATTAAAATCAAGCCTCAACACCTATTTTGAAATTAGTTAAAATGCTTGCTCTCATCAACATGTAATTTCCAAAAATTAGTAATTAATGAAACAATGTGGCAACCTACAAATATCTAACCTGTCAGCATCCATACCTTTGTCATAGACGAATAAAACCAGTTTTAAGTGTCCATTGGTACTTTCCAGAAGCTCTGAAGTATTCCAGTATTTCCAGTGAGAATTTCCTAAAACTTTAGATACACTATACTGTGTAAAACAACTCCTAAATACCTCCTATAACAGAAAACCCTTGTACATGGTCTCTTCCTGTTTCTGCATTATCTTTATTTAAAATATCTCAAGTCTAACAAATTCAATATTCATTTACAATATTTGTTGAGGACTTGTGTCAGGCACGAAACTGTCCTTCAAGAACATAAGTGAACAAGAAAATGTCCAGCCCTCAAGAAGCTCTCACAGTCCAGGCACACAGATAAGACTGACAGTGATAAGTCAGTACTTAGGGCAGGGAAGGGTAGGCTATCACAAGAGTACACAGAGGGGCCCCCAGGAAGAACCTATAAATGCCCAACTGCTTCACTGTTAAAAAAAATCCTTAAAATTTCTGCACTTTGGAACACAGTTATTGGTATGTTAATATAAAAAAACCCTGGGGCACCTGGGTGGCTTAGTTGTTAAGCATCTGCCTTCAGCTCAGGGCGTGATCCTGGCATTCTGAGATAGAGCCCCACATCAGGCTCCTCTGCTGGGAGCCTGCTTCTTTCTCTCCCACTCCCTCTGCCTGTGTTCCCTCTCTCGCTGCCTGTCTCTCTGTCAAATAAATAAATAAAATCTTTAAAAAAAAAAAAAAAACCCTTAAGGATAAGTAGGATGCAGGGATAAAATATTAAGAATAAAATTCTTTCAAGTAATGCCTACACCCACTGTGGGGCTCGAACCTACAGCCCTGAAATCAAGAGTAACATGCTCTACCAACTGAAACGGCCAGGAGCCCCTAAGAATAACATTCTTTTTGATGGCTGCTACCCTAATTCTTGGAAGATGGCTAACCCTAACTCTCTGAAGCAGGACTCTTTAAGTAGATAATGAAACATGAAGCCCTCTAAGATCTGGGGGGGGAAAGTGCTGTAGGTTGAGAATCACTCAAGCTGCAAGCCACTGTTAACTAAGAGTTTTAAGTGCATCTTACCCCTTCTGCACTTTAGGGCAGAAACAAAAGTTGAAACTCAATGCCAAAATAAATTTAAGGTAAGATTCAATTTATTAAAATTCCAATCTATTCATAACTTTTAGAAAAAATTCTATAACATAGTCGAACCTTGAAAAACATGATTTTGAACTGTGCGGGTCCACCTCTATGTACATTTTTTTTTGAAGTATAGTACTATAAATAAATGTATTTTCTCTTTCCAATGATTTTCTTAATAATATTTTCTTTTTTCTAGCTTCCTTCATTGTAAGAATACAGTATACAAGGGGCACCTGGGTGGCGCAGTCAGTTGAGCACCGACTCTTGCTTTCAGTTCAGGTCGTGATCTTGGGGTAGTGAGATCAAGCCCCATGTCGGGCTCTGCGCTCAGTGCCTGAGTTTCTGTCTCCCTCTCCCTCTGCCCCTCCCTCTTGTACTCTCTCTCTAAAATAAGTAAATAAATCTTTTAAAAAATACGTTATACAATACATATAACATACAAAACATGTGTCAACAACTGTTTCAATTATACAGCATAGGATAGTATAATGTAGTATAAAGTGAGGTACCCAAAGTATATAATAGTCCCTGGATATCTTTACACTCCCAAATACTTAAATAGATAGGATCCTCTTTGGGTAAGGAAAAACTCTTAAACACAAGATAACACAATACTATGGGAAAAGGGACATTAAAATATCTGTTGAAACCTTCACTATCTGATCAATAAGAAAGGGAGTCTCTGCATGTTAAATCAGGTCACTAACCACTAACAGCTCACACTGCTCTTTGGCTTGCCTAAGCACAAAATCTTCTTGGTATAGTACTGCCTCCTGGGGGCTACAGTACATTAGTACTCTTCTGAGAAACCATTGGTGTAAATAGAAAATACAGATACTATTTTCTACTAAAAACACAATGCAAAAAGTCCATGTCAAATAATAAGTAGGCCTTTCCTAAATAATCTCTTTTTTTAAAACACAGTATCATATGTATTTCTATCTGAATAATTGGAAATAAAGTACATAATAAAAGTTAATTATAGAAAGTGGTTGTTAATATGATTGAGAACATCAGGGCTTATACAGCATTTTGCATTTTCAAAGCACTTAGCCAACATTAAACGATTAATCTTTACAACATTCTTGAGGTCAATATCACCACCATCTTTTTACAGAAAAATAAATAGCAAGGTTAAGTGAAGTGTTAGAAATTCAAGAACTAGTCAGTAAGTAATCAGCAAAGTGCCACAGAATAATCTAATGTGAAATATGAAGCACTAATACATTAACTCATCTCTAATACCCCATGACCTACCTCTCGGAGAAATTAGTTACTCTTTTATCAGAGGCTCCACAGCATTTTATAGATCCCTCTATTATAAGGCTTAATACTTTTATGTCATAGTTATTGAATTGCCAGTCTCCGTGACTAAACTCTGTACCTGCACAGGACTTTGCAGTGTCTAGAGTATAGCAAGGCACAACAATGAATCACTCAGCCATTGGTCCAACTATTAAGCATTAACTACAAGTCAGATACTATTCTGGACATGGGGGATACAGTGGTAAAAAAGAGAGCCAAGCTCCCTACTCTCATGGAGCATATATTCTAGGAGGCAAAGGCAGATGATCAAAACAAAAACAAAAAACAAAACTATCAGGTACTAAGAACAGCCACAGAGAAAATTAAAGAGGGCAATGTGACTACAGATGGATAAGTAGTTACATTAGATTAGGCAGTAATATTCAAGCTGATATCTGAATGTAAGAGACAACCAGCCATAATTATATGAGGAAAAGACAATTTCAGGCAGCAAATGCAAAAGGTCCAAAAAGGGCAAGAAATGCAAATATTCAAGGAACAGGGAAAAAAAAAAAAAAGACTGTGATTAATGCAGGCCAGCGAGTGAGGGATAAAAGATGAAATCAGAGAGATGGGCAGGAGCTAAATGAGGGCATTTTGGGCCATAATAAGAATATTACTCTAAGTGAGATGAGAAGTTATTGAAGGCTCCGTAACATGTACTTGCCCATTTGAATTGCTGCACTTGAGTATTAGGTACCACTAAAAGGAAAATTAACACTGAGAAAGGAAAACTACTATGCTATTGGTTAGGGAGCCTTTCTGTTTTAATAAATTACTTTTTAGTGAAAAGTTATTTTATAATTAAATCTTCAGACTAAGGGATAAAACAGCAGTGTCTACTAATATTTTAATAGAAGTTAGAATAATGAGATTTTGACAGTCATTATTGGAAGAAATCGAAAAGCTCCAGCATCAACCACTGTGCATTATAGATGACTATGCTAGGATCTTATGCTAATTACTTATGAATTTTGCAAAGCCTAAGATATCTCTAAACAGCTCATGACGAGTGCCAGACAGACATCTGGAGAGGAGGTTCCTGAGTGAAAGTAGGAAGTCTCATTAAACATAATAAATCTCTTCCTCTTACCAGAGAAACCAGAATGAAAAAGGTAACATATGCTTAGAAACAAGAACACTTCTCACCATATTAACTGAACAAAATACAGCAAAGCCTTAAGAATTAAGGACTTCTATTTCACCTGAAATGATGGAGGTGCTGCAGAAGCCTCAAGGCTAATACCGAGCTATAACACCAAGATCCAGTTAAACTTCACTTCACAACTAGTCAATGCAGAGAAAACATTATCACTATCTCATTCTAGGTAGTAGGTTCCTGAACATGTGAGACATTAAACTTCGTGTATTTTCACTCTTTTTAACGTGTTTTTTTATTGTGGTCAAAACAATCACATCACATAAAATACCATCTAAGCTTTTTTTAAGTGTATAGTTCAGCAGTGCTGGGTATTTTCATATTGTTGTGCAATGAACCTCCAGAACTTTTTCCATCTTGCAAAACTAAAATTCCATAACCACTGAATAACTCTGTTTCCCCCTCCTTCTAGCCACGTGCAACTACCATTCTATTTTGTGTTTCTATGTTGCTCCCAGTTTTTTAACTGATAATATTACTGTACCCAAGCCCCTCTAAAAGAAACTATGTGTACAAGCTTTTTTTTGCTTTTAAGATTTTAAGAAATCTCTACACCGAATATGGGGCTTGAACTTACGACCCTGAGATCAAGAGTTGTGTACTCTACGAAATGAGCCAGCCTGTGTACAAACTTTTGAGTTGGTATTTTAGTTTGTTTGTGTTTAAACACAATTTCATCATTTTCACAATTTTGTTTCCTAAACCAAAATGTGGATAGAAGAGCTAAGAATTGCCTCCACTATGTAGGAAGAAACACAAAAGAAGTGACTGAGAATTATATTGTAATACACACTTACACTATTTCCAATCCATCATGATTACTGACAAAATTATTCTTGAGAAGCAGAATTACTGGCTACTAGTAGTAGGGCAAATAGTCAATATGATATGATCTATCCATATGGAAAATCACACAGTATATACATCGGGAGAATGAATACTGGATTAAAAAGACTAAAATTTGAGAATAGCCTAATAGATAATAATAAAATTCTCTTCTACTTTAAGCCTTTTGTATGTTACAAGGAACTTCCACATACACTAACTCATTTAGTCAAGTCGCAATCTCTGTAAAAACGGGATTAAAATGCCTGCCATGCTGACCTCATAGGGTTGAAACAAGGAAAAAGCTGAAATAATAAATGTAAATTTAATCTGAAAAGTGTAAACACTTCTACATATATATATATGTAAGTTGTCTAAAGATAAACCAAAACAATGTATTGCTTATAACCAAAGAATGGTTGACACGGTGCTATGTATGCAACTAGAATTTACTAAATATTTGTCAAATAATTTATAGACTAGACCGAATAGAAAGAAAAAGCAAAGTTTCCTCTATTTGGTGCATAGAAAATGAGTTCTCTTAAGTCGGCTAATGGTGAGATGAAAGTTAAAAGATCGAAATACCAATCTACATACTACACATAATAAGAACAAGAAGGGGCAGGATCATGGGTGTGGATATTTGTGATACAGAGCAGCAAATCTTTAGAAACATACACTACATGTAAGTAAATTTTCCAAAAGTAATTTCTTTTGCAATTAGTGATCTGGTAAACTGCAGAACTATCAGTGAATTCCTTGTCGAAAGAAAATTACAAGGACACAAGCAAAGGCAAGATTCTGTATAGAACAAATTAACACTAAAATCAAGAACAAATCTACTTCTCTGTGACACTGTATGGTTACAGAACTATGTGGGATTTACATGAAGATTCCCACATCTCACTCTTTAAAATTTAAGATGTGGTATTAAATTTAAGAATATAATCAAAAAAGCCATGCAAAGTACTTTATCTCCATCTCCAAATTGTACCAATTTAGCCTCTAATTGGCTACACAAATCAAATGTAAGAGGGTTTTATTATTATCTAGTAGGCAGGCAAGGCATTCTTAAATTCTGAGCCTTCGGTAACAAACTCTTTATAATCACCTTTTTAATTCCTCCCCCATTTAAAAGGAATGCTTTGTTTATGACACTATCTGCTAACTTCTATTATCACTTGACACAATGGCTCATAAACCCACACCAAAGTTGATCTGATTCTAGAGGGATCCACAAAATCAAAGTAATACAGTCCATAAAGGCTCAAGATAAAGGGAGCCCCAGTTCCATGTCAACTAGAAGAAGGCTACAGATTGAGATTTTAACATGATTATAAGTACCATAGGTGTAAAGGTCCTACACGTCAATTAAATATGGTCCCAAAGATCAAAAGTCACTTATTTTCCAGGTGTCTTTGTAACCAGAGCAACAAATTATCCTTCAGAATATAACAAGTTGGCAATTACTCAACTAAACTCAATTGTCTCAGTCAATAAGAAAATACAAGTCATCAGTTATGAGACTTCCATTCGTCCTTTCAACAAATATTTATTGAAGGTCTCCAATGTGCCAAACACTATTACTAGACTGACCGCCCAACATAGCCCACAACAGTCACAAAACCTTCATGTAAAAATAACAGTATAAATTTTTTATATTTTTTATTTATTTGAGAAACAGCAAGAGCAAGAGAACACCGAGGTGAGGGGGAGAGGGAGAAGCAGACTCCCCACTAAGCAGACAGTCTGATGTGGGGCTTGATCCCAGGACTCCGAGATCAAGTCCTAAGCCAAGGGCAGACACTTAACCAACTGAGCCACACAGGTGCCCCCAAAATAATACTGTAATTAAACCTCCTAAGCCTTTTTCAAAATAGTTTATGTTCAAGGACATATACTTCAATAAATGCATTAATTAAATAAAACCTGATATTGAGTATGTTAAAGTTAATTTAGGAAACAGAACCTGGGAAACACTTAACATTCTTTCCTCTTATAATAACAATAATGAGTAATATGCATTGAATATTTATCATTATACTTGTAAATTTTTAATCTCTTCAAAAAATGCGTATATATCAACCCAAACCATCAAAGTACTGAAAGCCACAGAATGTAGAATTAAGTGTTAACTGTAAGTTAAACACAAGAGGGCGCACAAGTCTGGAAGATTCATAAAATCAAGGCCAAGTTGCATTTTACTTGAAAATTCACAACTTTTAATACATGGTCATATGAATTTATAAGATTCCTAATGCACGCACCAGGGGCCAATTACACTGAAAATATTTCCTTTTCTCAATATTTTGTCCAGAAATCAATTCACTGTTTCTCTGATAACACGAATTCCCTAAGTTGACTTTAACCCAAATTTAATACTTTTATCATTTAGAAAAATTAAGACTTTCAGTCAAAAGTTTATGCCATGTTTTAATCTTAATTCTCCTCAGAAAACCTATCATTTAGAAGCTGACCAACTCATAAAATGTCTATTTTCAAATATCATTAAAGTTTATCCATTGAATGATTACAACCATAATAATCTTATTATAGGAAATATACCTCTGACTTTTAGGAATTGATGCAAGTCTATATTACACTAATAACAGCTATTTAATTCTCAAGCAGTGAATACTCTGTCTATGATATCTATGCAGGAGTTGCTAACCGATCCCAAACGCCAGGCTATGATTTCACCGGTTCACTTTCTTGGGAAATAACCAACTACCTGAGGAGTTTCCATATGTGAGGCAACCAAACTAAGATTATGGAGGTTACAGACAGGAGCATAATCCAAAAGAATTCCAGAGCACATTCTGCCCCAAGATTCACAGCAGAACATAATTCATACACACACACACACACACACACACACACACACACACAGAGTTCTAGCTATGCAGCTCTATTCAGCTTTATGTAGTCATAATGCTGGCTGTGACAAATGAAATTATTCAAAATGCCAACAGTTTTATATTGCGCCTAACTCCTACAAAGAACAGGCACCAAACATAAGGGCCTGGCATGGTATTCACAGGCACAAAAATATTACTTATCCTTTATATATTATGCCAAGGATATAAAAAAGGAGAGATGAATTGGCTGCTAGGATCAAGATAGGCAAAAAGTCCAGTCTAGTAGCAGTGAGCTGCAGGTTAGGTAGTATGAGCAAAGGCTGACTGACAGTCTGCCATGAAGGATCGGGAATATGTTATTTTAGTGATCAAAGGTCAGGGCACAAACCAAGGAAATAACAATCAGGAACCACAAGTGGTCAAAATCCCAGTCAAATAAATGACTTATATTGTGAGCAGGTGGTACATACTACGGTCTATCTGAACTAAACTAATATATTTCTTACCAGGTATGTGATCCAGGACCAGAAAGGAAAGGGTGTCTATAAAGGATATTGCTAAGCGATTACTGAAATTTGATTAGGGTCTATGGATTGGATAGAAGCTTGATTTTAATGGTTTTATTATGGTTAAATATTAGAGTGTTCACGATATATACCTAAGAATTTAGGGATGATGGGACATCATGTCTACAACTTACTCTCAAATGGTTCAGAAAATAACAATAATAATAGGTAAGGGACAATTACAAGCCAAATATGGTAAAATGTTAACAATTGGAGGGTCCAGATGAAGGATATACAGGAATACTTTGAACTAATCTCACAACTTATGTTTCACATTATTTCAAAATTAAAAATATTAAAACATATAAGTATACAGAATTTAGAGTTGCCCTGACAGTAGAGTGTAGCATATTTAAAAAGAAATATCTAGCAGCGCCTAGGTGGTGGAGTCAGTTAAGCGACTTGGTTTCGGTTCAGGTCATGATGTAGAGTCATGAGATCAAGCCCTACCTCTGACTCTGCACTTAGCGTGGAGTCTGCTGAAGACTCCTTCTCCCTCTGCCCTCTCCCCCTACCCCCCACCCCGTGTGTGCTCTCTCTCTCTCTAAAATAAATAAATCTTTAAAAAAAGAAAAAATATCAAAACTAATGAACACATATTATTTCAAAATTAAAACTTAAAAATTAAGATAAATGAAAGGTTATGACAATATGGTACATCTCAAAAATTATCTAAATAAACACATAAAGCAATAACTTCGGTTCTTGTTTTAAGATCTATTTATTTAAGGAAGCTAGCAAGCAAGGGAAGGGGGAGGGGCAGAGGGAAAGAGAATCTCAAGCAGACTCCCTGTTGAGCATGGTGCCCAAGAAGGGGTTCACTCTCACAACCCTGACATCATGACCTGAGCTGAAATCAAGAGTCTGATGCTTAACCAACTGAGCCAACCAGGCGCCCTAATAATAACTTCAATTTTGGTGGGTTTTTTTAAGATTTTATTTATTTATTTGAGAGAGAGAGAGACAGAGACAGCATGAGAGAGAGAAGCGGGGAGGAGAGGGAGAAGCAGACTCCCCACTGAGCAGGGAGCCCCGCACGGTGCTAGATCCCACGACCCTGGGATCATGACCTGAGCCAAAGGCAGATGCTTAACTGACTGAGCCACCCAGGCACCCATAACTTCAGTTCTTAAAAGCCTCACTGGACTTCACTTAGCAAAAAAAAATATTTCCCTTAAATTAAGTTAGAAGGTAGTCCTTCCAGAGAATGCAAATGAAGGCAACAAGATAAATATTCTAGAAAGTTACCCACAGGTATCTTTTAAAATATAAATGTAAAAATAATGCTTTTCATAGCCGTCTTCAAAACTGAAACCATGTAATCAACACTTCTGAAATATTATCCAATCTCTTGTAAGAAAAATTACTAAATTTAATCAATAACTAGCTTTATTAAATGACTTCCAGTGTTGCTACAGTAACACAAATATAAAAAGCATGCTCTAATTTTGGTAGCAGTAATACCTCATGTCCAAAAAAAAGATTGATTTATATATATTGGTCATCTACCAATCTAATCATTTAAAAATATTTTTTGGAAAAACTATTTCTTTGCCATTGTTTCTGTAATTGCTTCCATAACTTCTAATCTGAAATTTTTTTTGAGACTACTGAAAAATACTTTTATGAAATGACTATGAAAACCCCTAGGATAGTCTACTCTCTTCATTAACATAAAAAATGCTACCAAACTTCCATTACAGAAACCAAGACAAATAGAAACCTTTAAAGTCTGGGTGTGCTAATACATTTTAAATAATAGCACCCACAAAGTGTATATCTACAGTTTAATCAACTGTCAAGTATAAAAGACAAGAAAATTTTCACTTCACCTAAAACAATGCATTCACATTCCTTAGTGATAAATATGTACCATCTGGGAGCTAGAAGGAAACTTGCTACTTATCATATGTTTATAACTTTGTCATCAGAACATTCTTGAAACGAATTACGATAAACAAATCTGAGAATTTAAATAATTGAGCTCCTATTTCCTGAATTTTCTTTACAGCAAGACTTCCCTTCTTGCCAGACTTCCTGAATTATTTCCCAAGGACAAAGTACACATCTTAAAGCAGTTGGTTCTATCCCACAAAAGCCTGGTTCCCAAGGAGAGGCTGTGGACTCAGCATTACCTCAGGCTGACATTTATGAGAAAAATTCATCTCAGTAAAAAACTGATTTTTCATCTCCAATCAACAATAAAATAAAAACCAAATGCATAAATAAGTAAACAATGATCAGTGAGCTTAAGAAAGATTCACTTCAACACCAAACAGAAAAAGCTACCAAACAGTGGCAACTAGAAAATGTACTTTCGTCTGTAGTCTGCAATCTTTCTTGAATAACAAAGAAACAGACTACTTTGCATCTTCACATAGGAACCCAAGGAAAAAAGCTTCCAAATCACTTTTACATCACCTCTTATTATGGATAATTATCTTCTTCTTAAATTAAAAAAAAAAAAAATCGAAAAAAACTAAACTGGCATATTTATACTGTGGAAAAGTACATGGCTATTAAAAATAATTAGGTGTTTAAATTAACAGGAAAACAAACACTGCAAATCTAACATTTAAAAAGTATGTAGGAGGGGCACTTAGGCAGCTCAGTAGGTTAAGCTTCCAACTCTTAATCTCAGCTCAGGTCTTGATCTCAGGGTCAAGTGTTCAAGCCCTGAATTGGGCTCCACGTTGGACATGAAGCCTACTTAAAAATAAATAAATAAAAGTAGGAATATGTGTACTTTTGTGCATAGCTACAGATACATTGCAAAAGGTCTCAAAAATACTCAATAGGGGCACCTGGGCAGCTCAGTCGTTAAGTGTCTGCCTTTGGCTCAGGTCATGATCCCAGGGTCCTGGGATCAAGCCCTGCATTGGGCTCCCTGCTCAGCGGAAGATTGCTTCTCCCTCTCCCACTCTGCCTGCTTGTGTTCCCTCACTCGCTGTATCTCTCTCTGTCAAATAAATAAAATCTTAAAAAAAAAAAAAATACTCGGATAAAAACAGTCAACTCCAGGACTGAGATGGGGGATGGAGAATGGAGTGAGCAGCAGATAAGAGAAATACAGGTTTACAATTTGATATTTTTGCAAAAGTAATTTTGAGTTACCTTTGTAATTTAAAAATTAAATGTGTGTACATGCACAATTTACAGATTAACCCCAAACATCTGAAACATAACTTCAAATGCATACAAATAATAAGGCTGTCATAAAATCATTTAAAACATACAAAATAATAGCCTATAAGAAAGAAAGAAAGAAAGAAAGAAAGAAAGAAAGAAAGAAAGAAAGAAAGAAAGAAAAGAAAAGAAAGAGAAAAGAAAAGAAAGAAAAAAGAAAAAGAAAAAATAAGAAGAAGAAACCATTTGGTCCCAAAGATAAATTGGTAATAACATTTGTTTTGGTAATGACATCTGACACATTAATAGAAGTAACAGCTGGATGAGATGGATTTTACTTACAATAGCATAACAGAGTTTCACTTAAATTTAAGGTGTCATATGCCTGAATATGAAAAATCCCCTTTCATGGTTATCATTCCAACTGTCTACAAAAAGCTTCTTAATAACTACATTCTCACCTCCTTAAAAATAAGAATAAAATTACACAAAAGAATTATGTAAGGAAAATAGTCAACTTTATTGTAAATATTTATTGCAAATTTAGTACATATTTGACTCATAACTTTGATATAACTTTTGAAATAACTTTAGATGTAACTTAGATAACAATATCTCCAAAAAGCAGGTCAGGAGCCAATGGGAGGATCATAATGGTTTAGGAATCCCTAAAACATTCCAACCCCAGAAAGTTACCACTATTCAACCTGTCTGGCAGCTCCCTAAGAAAGCTCCATTCACAGGACTTTCTTTGACCTGGCTCAGAGGTAACTCAGTGCAAACAGCTCTCTCCAAGGGGCATATGTCAAACAAAACCAGTGGCAACTGCTTAACATCATAGCTGCCTGATGTAGCAATATAAGTTGAGTAAACAAGAGGCTAAAGAAAAATGTTAAAAAAAAAAAAAAAAACTGGAGAATTAGAGGTTCATAGAGGGCTTTGAAAAACTCCAAATATTCTTGGGAATCTAGGAATGTACCAGGGCTATCCACCTGCCCAAGAAAGACCCAGGCATGCCCTCATCTCTCACCCCTGGCTGAACTTGAGGTTCTACACAAGCAGGAAGCAAAGCTAAGACAGAGTTGTAATCGGCCAGAGTACTGAAGACACGCCCAACACACGGGGGAACTCTTCAACAAAGGATAGGAAACTTATTGGTTCAAGGCATTTATGGAACCTCTGTCCCATTAATAGTTGACCACTAAGCGATCCAAGCACAGATTTCGTGGCTCCAAATGACAAAGAAGACAGACTTTTTAAAAACTAGTTCCCTTCAGGGAAGTACCTAACTCAAAAAAGGCAACAACAACAAAAGCAACCGTAAACCCAGTGGAGGGATGGGAGGTGAAGAATCTGATTTTCAAAGTTGCCACATCACATTACTTAAAATGTCCAGTGTTCAAAGAAAAACGATGACATGGAAAAAGAAACAGGAAAGTATGGCCCACACACTGCGAACAAAGCAGGCAATAGAAACTGTCCCTGAAGAAATCCTAACATTGAACTTACTAGGCAAAGACTTCAAATCAGCTATTACAAACATGTTGAAAGTAGTAAAGAAAATCATGCCTCAACAATTAAAGGACAATGTCTCACCAAATAGAGAGTATCAATAGATAGAGCTTGCATGATTTAAAAGACAGTGGCATAAAGCAGTAATTACAAGACTATGCTGATGGGCTTACAATGATGTAATTTGTATGACACTAATAACACAAGAGATAAGGGAATGGAGCTATACCAGAGCAAAATTTTTGTATACTATTAAGTTGAGGGTTCCTGGCTGGCTCAGTCAGAAGAGCATACAACTCTTGATCTTGGGAGTCATGAGTTCAAGCCACACAGAGGGTGTAGAGATCATTTAATAAAAACTTTAAAAAAATAAAATTAAGATGATATATATTTAGATTCTAATTATGATCTCTAGGGCAACCACCAAGAAAATAACTAAAAAATATATAGTAAAGGAAACAAGCAAATGTAAACAGTACACTAGAAAATATTTATTTAACATAAAAGAACAGAAAAAGGTATATAGAAATCAAATAACAGGGGCGCCTGGGTGGCACAGCAGTTAAGCGTCTGCCTTCGGCTCAGGGCGTGATCCCGGCGTTATGGGATCGAGCCCCACATCAGACTCCTCCGCTAGGAGCCTGCTTCTTCCTCTCCCACTCCCCCTGCTTGTGTTCCCTCTCTAACTAGCTGTCTCTATCCTGTCGAATAAATAAATAAAATCTTTAAAAAAAAAAAAAAGGAAATCAAATAACAAAGACATATAGAAAAAAGACATACAAAAAATAGGCAACAAGGGGCGCCTGGGTGGCTCAGTTGGTTGGGTGTCTGTCTTCAGCTCAAGTCATGGTCCCAGGTCCAAGGATCAAGCCCCAAGTCAGGCTCCCTGCTTCTACCTCTCCCTCTGCCACTCCCCCTGCTTGTGCTCTCTCGCTCTCTGTCAAATAAATAAATAAAATCTTTAAAAAAAAATCATACCTTATCAGCAGTTACATTAAATATAAATGGACTTATACTAGGAAACTACAATCATAGAACAAAGATTGAAAAAATGGATTTTAAAAAAAATGACACAACTGCATGCTGTCTATAAGACAATCACTTTAGTTTCAAAGACATAAACAGGTTGAATAGCAAAGTATGGAAAAAGAGGTATCATGTAAGCAGTAACCAAAAGAGAGATGGAGTGGCTATATTAATTTCAGACAAAATAGATTTTAGAACTGAAATCGTTACTAAAAACAAAGAAGGATATTCTATAATGATAAAAAGATCAGTCTTCCAGGAGGATATAATAACCATAAAAATATAAATAAATAAAAACAAAGCCCCCAAAATACATGAAGCAAAAACTGACAGAACTGAAGGGAGAAACAGAAAATTCAACTTTTGGGATGAATGCCTGGCTGGCTCAGTCAGAAGAGCACGTGGCCCTTGATCTCAGGGTCATGAGTTTAAGCTCCACACTGGGTGTAGAGATTACTAAAAAAAAATTAAGTAAGCCTTAAAAAAAAAGGAAGGAAGGAAGGAAGGAAGGAAGGAAGGAAGGAAGGAAGGAAGGGAAAGAGAGAAAGAAAGAAAATTCACCATAATAACTGGAGACTTGATACCCTACTTTCAATAATGAGTTCAGACCATCTATCCTATCAACAAAGAAATAGGAGACTTGAACAACAAACACTCCAAACTAACTAGACCTAATGGGGATCTATAGAACACCCTACCCAACAACAGCAACACATTCTTCTCAAGTGCACATGAAATATTCTTGGGCACAGATAATATGTTAGGCCATAAACAAGCCCAAATAAATTTAAATTTATGATATGATACAAAGTTATGTTCTCAAATCAGAATGGAATGAAATTTGAATCAATAACAGAAGGAAATCTGGAAAGTCACAAATATGTGGAAATTAAACATATGCATAACCTTTAACTAGACTGACCATAAATTAAGTACGTCATCCGTCTAGTTAAAATCTTCTAATGACATCCCATGAGTATCTGAATAAAATATTACTTACTTACAATGGCTTAAAAGGCCCAGCATGACCTGCCCACTGCCTACCTCAACAATTATCTCCTACCACCTCCTTTTCAGTCACTCAGTCATTGACTCACTCACTGTGCTCCACTGGCCTTTGTGCTATTTTCTTCAATTGGCCACACTCAAACTAGCTGTTTATTCTGCCTACAATGCACTTTGCCCACATGGGGTTCTTTCAGGTCTCATCTGAATCATCTCCTCCCACAAACTCTTTTCCATAACTGTCATCCCCTTTTTCTCAGTATTCTCCCATCCTTTTACTCTGTTTGAAATTATCTTCAGAGCATTTATTACTTTCAAACTTTATTATCTGTTTCTCCCGACTGGAATGTTAGTTGTAACTTTGTTCTGCATTGTTCTTGGCTAAATCACTAAGGTTTAAAACACTGCCTATGGGGCACCTGGGTGGCTCAGTCAGTTAGGCAACTGACTCTTGATTTCAGCTCAGGTCATGAGCTCAGGGTTGTGAGATCAAGCCCTGTGTCAGACTCCACACTCAACACTCCCTCTTCTTCTGCCCCTCCCTGCTCCTTGCACACACACTCTCTCTCTCTGTCTCTCAAAAATAAATAAATCTTTAAAAAAAGAACACTGCTTAGCACGCAGAAACATTCAATAAACTTTCTATTCTTTTAAAGATTTTATTTATTTGACAGAGAGAGAGAGCACAAGCAGGGGGAGCAATAGTGGGAGGGGGAGAAGCAGGCTCCCTGCCAAGCAGGGAGCCTGATGTGGGGCTCCATTCCAAGACCCTGAGATCATGACCTGAGCCAAAGGCAGATGCTTAACCAACTGAGCCACCCAGGTGCCCCAAATAAATTTATTTCTTACTAAAAAAATGAATTGAAATTACAAAAAAATCTATATACTCCCAAAAGTGTGTAATGAAGGCACACTATTAAGATTATCTAGCTTAAAAACATTATTTTCTGCAGTTCTGTTATTAAGCTCCAATGCACTCATTTCTTTTTAAAGCTCCAAGGCATTTAAAACACTTTCTTTACTTGTAATAATCAGTAAAAGGCAAATAAGTTGCAATGTCAGACTCTGGTTTATATTACAGGAAACTGAAATTGAATAGTCTCCTCAACATCATATGAACTTATCAGTGCTAAAACTTGAAAGAGAATTCTGGGGCGCCTGGGTGGCACAGCGGTTAAGCGTCTGCCTTCGGCTCAGGGCGTGATCCCGGCGTTATGGGATCGAGCCCCACATCAGACTCCTCCGCTGTGAGCCTGCTTCTTCCTCTCCCACTCCCCCTGCTTGTGTTCCCTCTCTCGCTGGCTGTCTCTATCTCTGTCGAATAAATAAATAAAATCTTAAAAAAAAAAGAGATATTATAAAAAAAAAAAAAAAACTTGAAAGAGAATTCTGAACTCTTAAGATTTCTTAATTGATAAACTCCTTCATTTAGGGAAGCGGTATAGTTTACTGATTAAGGAAAAATTCTTCAGAATCAGACAAGACTAGATTAAAGTCCAACTCTTCTACTCTTCTACTACCTGGATGTTATTTAATCCCTCACTAAATATAAATATTCATTTTTGTAAAGCTGGGATAATAATATCTACATAAGATTATTTTAAGTACAAGGGCGCCTGGGTGGCTCAGTCCGTTAAGCATCTGCCTTCAGCTCAGGTCATGATTCCAGGGTCCTAGGATCAAGTCCCACATTGGGCTTCCTGCTCAGCAGGGAGCCTGCTTCTCCCTCTGACTGCTTCTCCCTCTGCCTCCTGCACCCCCTGCTTGTGCTCGGGCTCTTGCTCTCTCTCTCCCGCCCCCCTGACAAAGAAATAAAATAAAATATAGGTAAACCAAAAAGAAACATAAAGCCAAGATATTTTTTAACATTTTTTTCTTACATATAACTCTGTCATCAGGTATAATACCTGACAAATAAAGTATAATGCTCTCTCATCAAGTATTATACTTGATAATAGAATTCTGTCATCAAGTATAATCAATGAATGAGAATATGAGAAGAGCTTTAAATTCATGCAGAAAAAGATATTTATGGTATGCTTTACAATTAATGGGAAACTCCCCCTGTGGAACTTTCCCTTACATAGTTTTAATATAGTTACACCATATGAAAATCCACTGTTTCTTTGGGTTTCTTTTCCCATGGTATCCTTATAGACTATAACTGTTTTGTAACGCATAATTCACACCAAAATTATATAAACTACTTCACAAATAACATGTCTGAACAGATGTGATTCAAGAAAATTCCAAACCAGAAAGATCAAGGGTAAAAAGTTAAAATAAAATAGATACAACTGAAAAGGGGTATGTTCTAGGAAGGAGGGTACATGACTATGTACCACACTGTGTGTATGATCTGACATAGAATACCGGGGTAAATTACAAGGATGGCAACAGATTCTTCCCTTTCTATAGATGCCCTCGGGTAATCCCCTCCTACGATGGTTCTGGGCTTGGCCGTGTGACTTATTCTGGCCAATGGGATAGTAGCATATATGGTACAGTCAGACTCAAAATATGCTCGTGCATCACTGCTTCCATTCTCCTGCAGTTGTAGGAATCCTACAATTGCCGTGGGAAGAAGCTAGGAAAACCTGCAAGATGATAAGAGAGACACGGCCCAGTTGCTGCGATTCTCCGAGCCAACAGCATACCAAGTGTCAGAACTGTGAGTGAGACTGTCTTAGATGATCCAACCATCAGGCAAACCTCTAGTTGAACTTGAGCACGTGAGCAAGCCCAGCAGAAATCAGCTGAGTCAGTCCACATCAGAAGAGCCACTCAGCTGGCATACAGAAGCTTGAGCTAAATAAATGGTTGGCTGGTTTTTTTTTTTTAAGATTTTATTTATTCATTTGACAGAGAGAGAGACAGCCAGCGAGAGAGAGAACACAAGCAGTGGGAGTGGGAGAGAAAGAAGCAGGTTCCCAGAGGAGCAGGGAGCCCGATGCCGGGCTTGATCCTAGGACCCTGGGATCACACCCTGAGCCGAAGGCAGACGCTTAACGACTGAGCCACCCAGGTGCCCAAACTGAGATTATTCTAAAGAGAAGAAAAATACTCGAAAGGTATTTGGGTAGTTTGACTAAAAGTTATGTGTGTCTATAGGGTGCCTGGGTGGCTCAGTCGTTAAGCATCTGCCTTTGGCTCAGGTCATGATCCCAGCGTTCTGGGATGGAGCCCCGCATCAGGCCCCTTGCTCAGCGGGAAGCCTGCTTCTTCCTCTCCCATTCCCCCTACTTGTGTTCCCTCTCTCGCTGCCTCTCTCTCTGTCAAATAAATAAAATCTTTAAAAAAAAAAAAAAGTGATGTGTGTCTAAATACAAATATCATCATGATGCTAATCATCATTTAAACCATAATATGTTAATAACCTATATGTGAAAAATGCTGTCCTACGCACCTAACATTATTTTATTTAATCCTCAATACAACCCTTCAAGGTTTCTGATGTTAACCCAGCTTACAAATAGGAAAAGTGAGGGGCGCCTGGGTGGCGCAGTCGTTAAGCGTCTGCCTTCGGCTCAGGGCGTGATCCCAGCATTCTGGGATCGAGCCCCACATCGGGCTCCTCCGCTGGGAGCCTGCTTCTTCCTCTCCCACTCCCCCTGCTTGTGTTCCCTCTCTCGCTGGCTGTCTCTCTCTGTCAAATAAATAAATAAAATCTTAAAAAAAAAAAAAAAAAAAAAGATTTACAAATAGGAAAAGTGAGGCATATAGAGATAAAGCAAGATGTAAGGAGGAAAAACCCTAGCTCCAACTCCAAAGATCCAGCAGTTCTCGCTTCACATGTAGATTGTTTCAATATACATGAATTTCAGTTACCACAGTTAAATGACTCCAAATCCCTAATAACACAATTTAAATTTCAATTACCATGGTATATTAACTGTAAATGCATAAAGTACAAATACTGCTACTGGTTCTTCAGTCTACAATTGCTATGTAATTAAGAAATATGCATCCTGATTACTGATCAATCACATCACTTGTTTCAAAGTCTGTGGTGACTGGTCACTGCACATCTGTTATTCAGCTCACACAGACACAACAAAAAAGTAGCTGTATTGCCCCTTTATCTCCCAGTCAGAAACCTATGTGGTCATTTTATAAAAATGGGTTTTTGAAAAAGAATTGAGAAATAAAGGGGCACCTGGGTGGCCCAGTCAGTGAAGTGTTCAACTCTTGGTTTCAGCTCAGATCATGATCTTAGGGTCCTGGGACTGAGCCCTGCAACCAGCTCAGCGTGGAGTCTGCTTGAGATTCTCTCTCTCCCTCCCTCTCAGCCCCTCCTGCTTATGCTCTCTCTTTCTCTCAAATAAATAAATAAATAAATAAATAAATATCTTTTTTAAAAATTGAGGAATAAAAATGAGTGCAGCAAAGAAATAAAGAGTGATAATGCTGGAGGTAAAATTCAAATCAAACGTAAAGGGAGTTATACAAGAAAGAGCTGACCATGGGAATGTTGACACAGCCACTGTTCAAGAGGTCCAGTCGGAAGAACTTCGTGAGGATGAATTTGTCACCATAAATGAGGAAAGTAGTTGTGACAAGAAGGCTGAAAATGTTCGAGAACGTGATGCTGGCAAAATTACTATAACTATAGGAATGCTCGGAGGTATTTCACAATAAAGATTAACATTTTAGAAGCTGATTCAAATTAGAAAGTAGTATGACGATCTGCCAAGGCATAGAAAAGATACTCTGTATTGTAAGTTATATGATGAGAAGAAAGCAGTGAGCACTGTTCAGGTAACTACAGATAAGTTTAGTACAGAAAAATAAAACAAATTTTCAATATTTCTAACATTTTAAATCATACTATACTAAATAAATATTAGTTTTAATAATTTTTCCATTCCTTATACTCTTATAATCCACAGTAAGAGAGTTTTAGTGTTTTGACAAAAACTTTTAAAAGTCATAGAATAGTCAAAATTGTCGCAAAGTTCACACTGCAAGATTTTTTAGCTTGTAAAGTCATTTCTATGGTACTATGTTACCATGCAAAGCAAAGACTGCCTGTATGTCCTATTCACATTACACTGTGCTATCTCACTAAACACATTAAAGGTTTTAATATAGGAGATTTGAAAGAAATGTTAGATTCCTTCCACAACTGATTAAAAAGTGGACTAAACATGGGGCACCTCAGTGGCTCAGTCAGTTAAGCGTCTGCCTTTGGCCCAGGTCATGATCCCGGAGTCCCAGGATCGAGCCCCACATCAGTCTCCCTGCTCAGCGAAGTCTGCTTCTCCCTCTGCCCCTCACCCTGCTTGTGCTCTCTCTCTCTCTCTCTGTTTCTCTCTCAAAATAAATAAAATTAAAAAAAAAAAAGTGGACTAAACCTATTGAGGAATTTGGCTAATTTCAAACAAAAATTTCTAAACTGTTAAAGCAATAAGTTTATGGTCTGTGATGTCAGCATCCTTAGAAGTCTTCAGTAAGAAATGCACAACTATGTCTCTTAATTTTCTCATTGATTTAGACACTAAGTTTTTAAAAAATTAAAAAAGCTTAAAAATTTAAAGTGTCCAGCACGGTCTGGGCTATAAAATAAGTAGAAGACAAACTTTCAAGGAATTTTCAAGCTAGTTTAAGACTCAGATAAAATTCAAGTAACATGTCTATATAATAATATAAATAATTCATTGCAATTAGGCAATGAATGTTATATTTGCAGAAGCTCAATGTAGCTTTCAGGAAAGGTGAGAATTGAACTAGACCTACTTAGCCAAATAATAGTCAGAGCAAGGGAGAAAATTCCGGGCACAGAGCTTGGCATAAAAAGGAAGAAGAAAGAAGAAAAGACTGCATCAAGAAGAACTGCAGGTTTATCAACACAGTAGCAAAAAATAAAGGGGCAAATGAGACCACTTGTGCAGAGTCTAGAATACCAGATCACTTGGAAACATGGAACAACAGAAAGTTTTTCATGAGAACATTATTACAATAAAAAATTTTATAACAAAATAAGAATAAAACTATAATAACCTAGACTGTAATACTGGCTGTGGAAATAAACTGCATAAGATATATATGGAATACATTCCAGAAAGAATGCAGAAGAGTTACTGACCAATTCAATCAAAGAATGAAAAAGGAAATGGAGATAAATAATTCATGAGACCAGTAACTGGGAACAATGACCCCAAAAAGAGAACTCAAAACATCAAGAAAGCCACTTGGTCAAGGGGGAAAGACGACTTTGTTAGGGATCCACTGAACATGAGTAACCTTATGTCAGTGGAAAGACATCACTTCTGCTTCCACTAACTACTAAGCAAGATCCTAGTGAACCCACTCCCACACAGAAATCAACTGTAAAATCCAGGTGTAATACAAACCAACCTACCTGAAAGCACTGGAGAGTGAAGAGAAAGCAGACAGATTCTGGAGGAAGAGAGGTGCGAGGTGAATTCCCAATCAAAGTGGTGAGCAGGGTGACAGGAACACTGTCTGGCTGAGGAAATCAGGATACCGGAGCACAGGAAACTATCGCCTGTGGGCAAGGAGGAAAGCAATCCCAGAAGGAAAAGAACCAGAAAAGGGATACTCAAATTCTGTCTATCCACATCTTTAGCTAACCCTCAAGTTATACATATATGGAACAAATTTAAAGCAGTTCAAAAAAAAGACAAAATATCTGCATAGAAACTAGAGCTGCAATTCAAGAAACAAAGTATGCAATACTATTCTAACCAAGATAATAACCTGCCAAACAACAATCAAAAACAATGAAAAACTCTCAAGAGAAAACAACAAATCAACTCAAAAAGTAGTAAAAAAAAAAAAAAAACAATAAACAATAGCAAATGAGTAACAGAGGAACAAAAACAGAGAAAACAAAGAAAGAAAATGGTACAGAAAAAAATCCACAGCATCAATAATTACATTAAATGGTAATGGACAATGATTCCAATTAAAAGGCAGAGACTGTCAAAATGTATTTAAAAGGCAAGAAGCAATTACAAATTATTCAAGAGATAAATACTAAATGTAAAGGCCCAGGGAACTTGAAAATATATGGGTGTAAGAAGATATATAATGCAAAGAGTAAGTAAAAGAAAGTTGGAATGGCTATATTAGTATCAAACAAAATAGATTTTAGGACAATAATTACCTCCACAGATAAAAAGGGACCTTGCATAATGATAAAAATATCAATCCATCAAGAAGACAAAATAATAGTAAATGGGTATATGTTAATAACAGAACTTCAAAAAACATGAAGCAAAAATTGACAATATTAAAGAAAGAGCCAATTCCGAAATCTTAGTTGTGGATTTTAACTTCTTTATTCCAATAACTGATGGAATAATTAGACCAAAAACAACACCACCACCAACAACAACAACAACCCAAAGGCGTCAAAGACACAAAGATACAGAAGACATGAACAACAGTGTCAATCACCTTGAGTTAAATGATATCTACAGAGGCACAGCTAACAACTGCAGAATACATATTCTTTTCAAGCACTCATGGCATGTTCACCAGGATAAAACATACAACAGGATATAAAACAAACCTCAGTAAATTTTTAAAAATTAGTATCATACCAACTGTGTTCATCAACTACAATGGGTTTAAGTTAGATATCAACAACTTAAGATAACCTTACAAATAAGAAATATTAGGAAATTAAGCAATACACTTCTAAATAACCCATGGATCAAAGAAGTACTCCCAAGGAAACTACGAAGATATTCTAATATTTCTAATATTTCTAAAATATTCTAATATTTCTGAACAGAATGACAAAATATAATGTCAAAATTTGTGGGATACAGCAAAAGCAGTGCTAGGAGAGAATATTTTAGCTTTAAGTGCTTATGTTTAAAAAAAGAAGAAATATATAAAATCAATGGCCTAAGTTCCCATCTTAAGAAAAAAGAGAGAGCAAATTAAGTGTAAAATTATTAAAAGGAAGGAAATAATGAAGAATAGAAATTGATGAAAAAGAAAATGTAAAATAATATTGAAAATCAATGAAACTAATAGCTGATTGTCTAGAAAGATGAACAAAATTGATAAATCTCTAAGCAGAATAATGAGACAAAAGAGAGAAGACACAAATTAACAATACCAGCAATGAAAGAAAGGACATCACTAAAGATCCCACAAAAATTGAAAGGATAATAAGAGAATGTTATTAAAAACTTGACACCAATAAACTTGTAACCCAAATTAAATATAAAAATTAACTGAAAGAAAAAAAAATGCCAAGCTAATCTAATTAGAATTAGAAAATTTGGATGGTCTTATATCAATCAAAGAAATTGAATTCATAATTAAAACCTTTCACAAAGAAAAATCCATGTAAAGATGGTTTGATTGGTGAATTCTACCAAATACTTAGGGAAGAAACAATACCAATTCAACACAAACTCTTTTTTAAAAAAAAAAATTTATTTATTTGAGACAGAGAGAGTGAATGAGAGAGAGAGAGAGAGCACAGCAAGGGGTGGGCAGAAGGAAGAGGAAAAACAGACTCCCCTGCTGAACAGTGAGCCCAACATGGGGCATCCCAGGACCACGGGATCATGACCTGAGCCAAAGGCAGAAGCTTAACCAACTGAGCCACCCAGGTGCCCCCGCCAACATAAACTCTTTCAGAAAATACAAGAAGAGAGAACACTTCACAACTCAATGTATAGGGCCAGTAACACTCTGATACCAAAACCAGACAAAAACATCATCAAAAATGAAAACGCAGATCAATATACTTCATAAAGATAGATGCAAAAACTCTAAACAATGGGGCGCCTAGTGGCTCAGTCAGTTAAATGTCTGCCTTCACCTTGTGTCATGATCCCAGGGTCCTGGGATCAAGCCCCACCTGGGGCTCTCTGCTCAGCGGGGAGCCTGTTTCTCCCTGTCCCTCTGCCAGCTGCTCCCCCTGCTTGTGCACTCTCGTTCTATCAAATCAATTAATTAATTAATTAATTTTTTAAAAAACTCTTAACAAAATTATAGCAAATCATATCCAACAATATATAAAAAGGATAAGACATAATAACTAAATGGTATTTGTCCTGTGAATACAAGTTTGGCTTAACATCCAAAAACAAAATCAATTTAATTTACCATACTAAAAGACTGAGAAAAAATTATGACTGCAATAAATGAAAGGAAAAAATTGACAAAATTCAACACTCAGTCATAACAGAAATTGAAGGGAATGTCCTCCCCTGGCTTAAGGGCATCATCCTCAACAATAAAAAGCTCAATGCTTTCCCACTAAGATCAGGAATGACTAAAGTAAGTTTGCTCTTACCATTTCTATTCAAAATTATACTGGATATCCTAACCAGTATAATGGAGCAAAAGAAAGAAACAAAAAGTATATGCAAAAGAAAGAAAGAAGTAGAACTATCATTACTTAGATTATATGATCATGTACAAAAAATCCTAAAGCACCTGCGAAAAACCCCACTAGAACTTAAAAGTGAATTCAACACTGTCACATGACACAAAGTACAAAAATACATATTTCTGCAGATGAAGAAATAGAAAATAAAAAATTTTAAATCAATTTAGAATAGCATTAGAAAGCAAAATACTTATGGGGCACCCGGGTGGCTCAGTAGGTTACGCGTCTAACTCTTGGTTTCAGCTCAGGTCATGATCTCAGTATCATGATCTCAGTAATATGAGATCAAGCCCTGCATCGGGCTCCATGCTCACCTCAGAGTCCACTTGTCCCTCTCCCTCCCCCCGTCCCTCCTCCTCTACTTCCTCCACTCCATGCACATTCGTGCACAAGCACATGCTCTCTCTCTCTCTAAAATACGTAAATACGTAAAATCTTTTTTTAAAAAGCAAAATACTTAGGAATAATTTTTTTAAATTGTGTAAGAAGCAAATGCTGAAAACTACAAAAAGTTGCAAAGGAAAATGAAAGGAAGACTAAATAAATGGAGAGATAAACCATGTTCATGAATAAGAAGACTGAACAATGTTAAAATGGCAATTCTCTCCAAATTGCTCTAAAAGTTCAATGCAATCCCATTAATTTCCCAGTTGGCTTTTTGAAGAAATTGATTAGCTGATTTCATAACCTACATCAAAATGCACAGAGAATAACAAAAACAACGTAGAAAAAGAAAAACAAATACCTGATGTCAAGACATACAATAAAGCTACAGTAATCAAGACAGTGTGGTTAAGGCATAGGAGAGATAGACAGGTCAATGGAACAAAATAGAGACCAATAATAGCCCCACACTTTTATGATCAAATGCTTTGTGGCAAAGGTACCAAAGCTAATTCACTGGGGAAGGGACAGTCTTTTCAACAAATGTTGCTAGAACATGGTTACCTATACTGAAAAAAATAAATCTTGACCTCTATCTCATACCATACCCTGAATGAATCATAGACCTAAAGGTAAAAAACTATAAAAATTCTAGAAGAAAACCTAAGAAACACTTTCTAACCCTCAGAAAGATAAATATTTCTTAAACAGGACAAAAAGAATGAACATAAACAGACAACAGCTAAGAGACAGGGATAAGTATCATAATTTAGTAGTAAGACTGGGCGTATTCTTTTTGGGAGGCTTTCACAGTGCTTTGTTCATACCTCTTTTGCAGCCCATATCAAACCAAAATCATTTTTCATTCAGACAAAATAGACATAAATAAAAGACTCTCTATCCAACCTCTGGAGCCCTTGGATGTTTACATTAAAAAACTACCAGAGAGACAGAATTTGGAAGAGATAAAAGTTCAAATTGATGTTTTCCCTCATCAAACTAGATACTATTGACATTTCAGAGAAACATTTCTGAAAGGCAAAAGGACTATACTGAAAAAGTTAGAAAAGTCAAAATGAAAAGAAAAATGAAATGATAGAATTCCAAGACATATCTTTATAACAAAAGAGTACAAAAGAGTACAAGTGAACCTTCTTTTACACAGTGAGTATATTCCTAGAAAAATAAGTATAAAATCAAGTTTGTTTGTTTGTTTTTTTAAGATTTTATTTATTCGACAGAGATAGAGACAGCCAGCGAGAGAGGGAACACAAGCAGGGGGAGTGGGAGAGGGAGAAGCAGGCTCCCAGCAGAGGAGCCTGATGTGGGGCTCGATCCCATAGCGCCGGGATCATGCCCTGAGCCAGAGGCAGACACTTAACCACTGTGCCACCCAGGCACCCCAAATCAAGTTTTTTTTGAAATGAAAAAAAATTTATGCAGCAGTGGAAATTTCTTTATAAATTAATTTTACTATGAATCACATTGTATATGAAAACCCATTCATAATCTCAATAATAAAAACTAATTCATATTTTATATAATTCTAGATATCCCTAAGTTAAGTTTGCTTGAACTCAAATATGGAGCTAAAATATTAATGCAACTGTAAACATAGAACAACTTCACTTATCATAAAAGGAAAAAATTCAGAGACTAACACTTGATAGACGTTAACCTTAAAAGGCTGATTTCTCATCTATAATTATAAAAGTGCACCTTTTAAAGCCATTTTTTTGTGTTAAATCACAAGAGGTTGACAAAAGAAAGTGGAATGACATAGAAAAAGGAAAAAGATAAAAGCTTAAAAGTGTTCACAAATAGAGGGTGCCTGGGTGGCAGATAGTTAAGCGTCCGACTCTTGGTTTCAGCTTAGGTAATGATCTCAGAGTCATGGGATCAAGCCCCACATCAGGAGTCTGCTTAAGACTTCTATCCCTCTCCCTCTGTCCCTCCCCAGTGTTCTCGCTCTCTCTCTCTGAAATAAATCAATCTTTTCTTTAAGTGTTCACAAATATAAGAACATAAAATAAGTAGATCTAAAAAAGGAAGGAATGGAGATACTTAATTTGAAAATTAAGCTATTTATCAGGGTCACTGCATCAACACAGGCTTTAAAAGAAAAAGGAAAAGAAAAGAGAAGACACGTGCCAAGCCTTGCTAATTCGTACCTTTAATAAAAATGTCACAATAATAACTATTATCTACCAAACACATATTATGTACAAGTAACAAATTATCTCTGACTCTTAAATAGCATTACAAGATATTAGTATTATTATCCCATTTATATTAACCCTAGAGAGGTTAAGAAATTTACCAAAAGCCATACTGTCATTAACAGAAGAGAAGGAATTTGAACCTGGGTCTGTCCTTTGATAACAGCATTCTAACTCCCAAATGATGTCATATAACAATTTTTTAAAACAGATTTTATTTAATCTACAATAATTATAGTTACAAAAGAACTCCTTTAGGGAATTATAAAATACTAAACAATTCATGAGGCAGAAGCAACACTGGAAATTCCACTGAATGAGGCCAAAAGTACCCACCAGAGTTAAAGTATAAATTAATATGACTATGACATTAATAAAACAATAAGGATATTTTTTTAAATCTCTAGCAAATATCCATTATCTTTTGTTAACATAACAAAAAGCCAAGAATGGGATCAAGTGCTTTTATGATTCAGTAAAAAAAAAAAAAAAAACAAACCTCAAACATTTCAGTACATCTTAAGAAATCTTTTCTAAAATAGACTGGGGGTGTCTATTAGACAGTGAATAGGCACACTGAAAACAAACTATGTACAAAACAAAGATAATTCAAGCCTTAAACTACTGACAGAAACACAGAGTATTAAAATGATATATTAGAAAAAAAATTTCTCTGATTAAATACCATCTGAAAACAAGCAGTCATTGAGAGGGAATAATAAAATTATTTTAAGTTGAAAAAAAGGAACCATTCCCACCTGAAACATCTGTGCAAAAAGATGTCAAAACCCATACAAGCGACTAAAATGCATCCTATGAAGGAGCTTAGTGGGGAAAAAAACCCTCAAATTTCAAACATACAGGAAAAGAATTAAACTTGAACATGACAGCACAGTTTCCAAGCATTAAAAAGGGAAGCCATTCACTAGTGTACCAGCTCAATGAGGCCATTCTACACTTTGCTGACCTCCAGACTATTAAAATATTAATAACTGCAAATTCAATAAAATGTTACATTAAAATAAGAAATCAGCACAAAAGATTCTGTGAAAGTAAACGAAATTTCTACCTTTGGCCATTTGGGATTGAGAAGTCGAGCTTTGATTGCATCATCCAGTGCCTTGTCATACTGCTGGATTTTCATATAGGCTGCAGATCTATTGCTGTATAAGATGCAGTTCTGAGGGTCAACAGCCAAGGCTTCATTGTACAGAACAATAGCTGTGTGGAAATCTCCATCATGACAGGCCTGGTTACTCTGACGAACCTTCTCAACAAATTCAGCTTTGCTCAACACTGGTCCATCAGGACTTCTCCGACCAATAGTCTTAGCACCAAAGAGAGGAATCTACAAACAAAGAAACTTTGTCAGATAATCCAGAGGGTTTCCTTCTCTGAACTTCAAGAGAATAGGGACATTCTTCATGGTCTGCTTTACACCGAAAACTTTTGTATCCTGAAGACAATAAACTTTCGAAGAAGGAGCCAACATAGTACCTTGAATGCATATGTATACACATGTGTATGTTTTTATATATACATACGGTTATAAACATATATATTTACATTTTTTTGATTGAGAGAGTGAATGAATACAAAACAAAACTCAGGCTTTTCCTTGGCAATTTATAGTTAATACTAAGGGAGGGCACCTGGCTGGCTCAGTTGGTAGAGCATAAGACTCTTGATCTCAGGGTCCTGAGTTTGAGCCCCCATGTTGGGTATAGAGATTACATACATACATACATACAAAAAGTTATATTAAGGGAAAGAATACAAATAAAAGCCAAATATAAAATACGATCTCAACATATTAAGATGGCTGCACTTAAAAAGTGAAAGAAACAAGGGGGCGCCTGGGTGGCACAGCGGTTAAGCGTCTGCCTTCGGCTCAGGGAGTGATCCCGGCATTCTGGGATCGAGCCCCACATCAGGCTCCTCCGCTAGGAGCCTGTTTCTTCCTCTCCCACTCCCCCTGCTGCGTTCCCTCTCTCGCTGGCTATCTCTGTCTCTGTCAAATAAATAAATAAAATCTTAAAAAAAAAAAAGGAAAAGAAACAAGATCAAAATATTAAGTTATCTCTGAATATAAAATTATGGGTTATTTTTATTTTCTTAAAATTTCCTCTTATCCAAATGTTATGTGATGAGCATAAGTTTTAAATTTTTTTAATTAAAAATTTTATTTATTTGAGAGAGAGAGTGTGAGAGCTAGAGAGAGAGAGACAGCAATAGCAGGGGGGAGAGGTAGAGAGAGAGGAAGAAGCAGACTTCCCTCTGAGCAGGGAACCCAATGCGGAATTCAATCCCAGGACTCTGGGATCATGACCCGAGCTGAAGGCAGATGCTTAACGGAATGAACCACCCAGGCGCCCAAATTTAAAATTGAAAAAAAAATAAATAAATAAACAAACAAACAACTTTTAAAACATAAATTTTAGGAGCACCTGGGTGGCTCAGTCAGTTAAGCATCTGACACTTGATCTCAGCTCAGGTCTTGATCTCAGGGTGGTGAGTTAAAGCCCTGCGCTGGGTTCTGCGTTGGGTGCGGAGCCTACTTAAAAAAATAAAATATAATATAATAAAATAAAATCAATTTTAATGTACCAATGCATCTTTTTAGACTGGCAAATTTGGTAATCTGGCTATTACCATGGAATTTCAAAGACAAACGCCAATTTTTGGAAATCAAAGAAAAAGAAAAACCTGCTGTAAACTGCATCTTGGCAATTTAAGACCTGCTTTTTATGTTGATTTTTTTCCAAATCATTACGTTTTCTATGACTTAATAACAGTGACCTTAAAATCAAAGGGATTGAATGAGTCAAATGTTACTCATTTTTAAAACAGGAAAATCATGAGCTGCATCAGAGTCCCAAGAGAAGAAACTTTAGACAGCAGTATCCAGACAGTTCACAATTCTAATCAGGCTTGTCCTGAGTAAAATTAAAACAAAAAGTGTAAAAGTGTAATTTGCTTCCTATGTCTCTTTAAGACTAAGTCCAGTCCCTCCATTCAAAATATCTGACATGTAACACATCAGTACTTACAAAAATATCAGACTCCTCACAGAGATATTGGCATTGAAAAGGACAACTCCACAAAAAGGAGGAAGAAAGGCAGCGCTCATCTCCTACATAGGCAACCACTACTTTTCTCTGTTTACAGGGATATCATGTCCTAGATTTCCAGGACAGTTTGCAACATTAAAATATCCTAGAAATTTCAAATATCAGTGTCCAGTTACATCTCTCAACTTCCTGATACTAGAAGTGGCTAACTAAGAATGTATTCTGGTTAGTTTGTTGTTGTAGTTTTAAACTATGATCATGAAACATACGGCTTGAAAATGAATAAACTAATGTAACATTTAGCTAACAACAAGGATTTTCCTAAAGAGTCTTGATTTTTAATTATTTTATCTACATCATCAAATCAATGTATGAGATATTGACAATGCATAAAACTGATTTCATTTTGGAAAATATACTCATCATGACTCCAAATAAGGGCAGTACTAGCCATAGTTATGGAAGCCAATCCTATATTTGAAAACTCAAGGGTATGACATAAAAATACAAATAACAGCCTTTATAAAAGCAAAACGGTTAGGTTCAAATGTAGCCTAAAAGCGAAAAAGACATGTTCCTACTATTACAGCATTTCGTAGTTGTCAGAGTAATAATTTTGGTTCAATGCCAACGTAGTTAAGAATCAAATTAAGAAAAGTGTTCTGGGGCGCCTGGGTGGCTCAGTCGGTTAAGCATTTGACTTCAGCTCAGGTCACGATCTCAGGGTCCTGGGACAGAGCCCCAGTCAGGCTCCCTGCTCAGCAGGGAGTCTGGTTCTCCCTCACCCTCTCCCCTTCCCCTAGCCACTCATGCTCTCTCAAATAAATAAACAAACAAACAAATAAAAGGTTCTGCGTTCTATTACCTCCATATACAGTAACATTTCCCAAAATATGTTCCCCTAAGGACTCTCAGGTCCTGAGGATACTTGGACAAACAAAATTAAAAAGAAACTTCTGCTTTAGTGGAAGACCTCTCAGAGCTTTTATTTTGTACACTGTGAATCTGAGAGAGGAGAAACCATACATAGGAGAGCAAAGGATGTTTTTGGTAGAGTATCCTAACAGACAAGAAACTGCTTAAAACTCTGATATGAACCAGGGCACCTAGCTGGCTTAGTAGGTAGAGCATGCAACTCTTGATCTCAGGGTCATGAGTTTAAGCCCCATGCTGGGCACAGAGCTTACTTAAAAAAAAAAAAAAAAGATGGGGGGGAGATGGGGGGGGGTGCCTGGGTGGCTCAATCAGGTAAGCATCTGCCCTTTGCTCAGGTCGTGATTCCAGGGTCCTGGGATTGAGCCCAATGGCTACCTACTCAGTGGGGAGTCTGCTTCTCCCTCTTCCCTGTTCATTCTCTTTCTCTCTCAAATAAACAAATAAAATCTTAAAAAAAAAAAAAAAGAACCTCTGGTGTAAACTATTAAATAAGGCCTCTAAGAGCAAAGCAAAACACCATGGAAAAGTGCTAGTGCAGAAAGATTATAAATACTAGAGAATTCTAACATCATCATCACCACCAAGTGTCCACAAATTTAAAAGAAAAAGGCACTCTAGTAAGTGTCCAGAAGCTTCTAATTTGTCAAAATATGCCTGTTCATACTAAGTGAGTTACCATGTGGTCCTTGGGAGGCTAATAAATAGCATTTTGTATAGTTAAAAAAAGGAATATAATTTACCTAGTCCCTCTTTATCTTCTCTACTGATAAACCTGGCATGACAGAGAAAACAAAAGACTCTTGCATGTATTTTTCAGATTATATATAT
>NW_024425897.1:8838338-8941095 GCF_017311325.1 Ursus maritimus
TAAAAAAAGTTATATTTACACACACACACACACACACACACACACACACACACACAGTATAGTACTGTGCAGTACGGTATAGTATAGTACTATACAGTATAGTACAGTAATATAAATATTCATATATGTATGTGTGTGTGTATATATATATATAGTACTTGGAATAACTGGCAATATTAAATTCAGAAATAATTGGAGTGAATAGTACTACTTGCAGAAATTTTTTAAAATAAAATGAAATTTTGAATCACTATTTAATTAAATAAACTGCTTATGATATTCTTTCTTTCCTCATATATTTCACTTATTTACAGTTTATGGATGTCAACATATATTAACATTGTTGATATTTTTCTCTGACCTCTGACAAACTCATCTTGAAATGGTAGTGACAATAACATACAGATGAAATCGGCTCAAAATATTCAGCCACATACAATTACCAAACCATAATTGTTCCAGACCAGTTATAAATTTTGATTATTCAAATGATAGAGGAAAATACTTATCATCCTTGACATCAAAAAATTATAGGTGAATCAAAGAATTAACTGTTTAAATTAAATAATGAAATTACTAAAATGAAACACAAAAGAATTTTTCATCAGATAAGCTGAGGAAGGCCTTTCTAAGTACAACACAAAACCTAAAGACATAACAAAAATAAATTTGACAACATAAAAATTTTAAATATCTACACGGAAAAAAATAGATTTAAAAAAAGGAAAAAGATGAGTGGCAAATCAGTTTTAAAAAACTCTTTGCTGGGCGCCTGGGTGGCGCAGTCCTTAAGCGTCTGCCTTCGGCTCAGGGTGTGATCCCGGCGTTCTGGGATCGAGCCCCACATCAGGCTCCTCCGCTAGGAGCCTGCTTCTCCCTCTCCCACTCCCCCTGCTTGTGTTCCCTCTCTCACTGGCTGTCTCTATCTCTGTCAAAGAAATAAATAAAATCTTTAAAAAAAAAAAAACAAACTCTGCAACACATAATAAAAGACTAATTTACTTATAATATAAAAATGTACAAATAAGAAAAAACAATCCAATGGACAAAGTAAATGAACAAAGGATATGCATAGACAGATCATAAGAAAGGACATCCATATGGCTTTTAAGCACATTATTTAATGTGTGACTTCAGTTATTTTTCTTTTAAAGTAAGCTCTGTACCCGACACAGGGCTTAAACTCACAACTCTGAGAGCAAGAGTTGCAAGATCTACAAACTGAGCCAGCCAGGTGCCCTATGACTTCAGTTATTTTGAAAGAAACCTCGAGATACTATTTTTCTTCTCTCATACTAATGGAAAAAAATTATCGGTACACTTTCATAGTAAGGGGATAAGGGAAAAGTTACATTCATACATTGTTGATGGAACTAGAAACTGATATTTTTTTATAGAAGAACTAAGGAATAGCTACAAAAATGTACAAGGTACATATACTTTGAATTTTAGAAATTTTTCCAGTTCAGGTAAATTATCCTTCAGATACATTTACCTATGTAAACAAAGTCTCATATACAAGATATTCATAACATACATCATCATTTGTATTAGCATGAAGTTAGAAATAACCTAAATGTCAGATGACAGGAAAACAGATAAATTCATTTTCATAGATCAATATAATTGATACTATCAATTCAGCCAAAAGAATGAAGCAGATTTTAGGTACTGATGTGAAAAGATAGAAAAAATCAAGTTGTAGAAAAGATATAGAATATGTCATCTTCCATAAAAAAGGGGGGAAGGAAATAATGCATACATGGACACACACTTACATGCTTAAATATATATGGGTTAATTATGCCAGAAACAACTTATAAACCAGTAGAATAACTGACTCAAAGAGAGTTGCTTGAAGACTGGGAGGTAGGAGTAGAACAGTAACCAACATTTCCATTTTGTACTATCTGATACTTTACTATATGTATATATTCCCTATTTTTTTTCAAACTATGAAAAAAATTCTGAAAACAGAGCATAGCTTACTTTTATATATCAGAGCACACATAAGTAGTTGTAGAATCTGTTCACTGTTTTTTTTAAAGATTTTATTTATTTGTCAGAGAGAGTGAGCGCTAGCAGGGGGAGTGGCAAGCAGAGGGAGAAAAAGGCTTCCCACTGAGCAAGGAGCCTGATGTGGGACTCGATCCCCGGACCCTGGGATTGTGACCTGAGCTGAAGGCAGACACTTAACCGACTGAGCCACCTAGGTGCCCTGAATCTGTTCACTTTCTAAGGGAAATAAAAAGCCAGCCTTTGTATCCTGGCCCAGAGCCGCATAGCCTAGAAGAATGGGGCCTACCACGTTCTAAATATTTATTTTATTTTATTTTATTTTATCTTACTTTACTTTTACTTTACTTTATTTTATTTTATTTTATTTTATTTTATTTTATTTTATTTTATTTTGAGAGACAACAAGAGAGCACGAGCAGGGTGAGGGGCAGAGGGAGAAGCAGACTCCCTGCTGAGTAGGGAGCCTGACATGAGGCTCCATCCCAGGACTCCTGGACTCCGGGATCATGACCTGAGCTGAAGGCAAACACGTAACCGACTGAGCCACCCATGTACCCCGGGGCTACCACTTTCTAAATTTTACAGTCGCTCTCCACGCACCAAGCTATTCTTATGCCTAAAGAATAGGACCATTTTTGAATTTACACAAAGGTCCCATATGGATAAGCAAAGGGTACACATTAGTTGTGTATTTTAAAAACAAAACAGATAATGGGGTGCCTGGGTGGCTCAGTCAGTTGAATATCTGACTCTTGATTTCAGCTCAAGTTGTGATCTCTGGGTCATGAGATCGAGCCCTACACTGGGTTCTGTGCTCCACTCAGCATCTGTTTGAGATTGTCTCCCTCTGCCCCTCCCCCTGCTCAGGCTCTCGCTCTCTCAAATAAATAAATAAAATCTTAATAAAAATAAAAAATAAAAACAAAATAGATAAGACAAAATTTCACTGGAAAATTGACCATGTAATAAAGAATTCAATGTACGTTCCAAAACTAAACTATATAATACCTTAAGTTAACACCTTTGTAGATGGGTTTATAAGATGTGACATAACAAATGGCAGGATTAATAAACTGGAGGAAAAGTCCATAGAAAATACCCAAAATGAAATATACCCAAAAAGAAAGGGTTGGGAAGAGAAAGTAGGTGCATAAGAGACACAATAAGAAACATGCCCAAGAAGTCTAACACACATATAATTGAAATCCCAGAAGAAAGAGAAGGAAGTAGAAGCAGTATTTAAATACCTCAGGACCAAGAATTTTCTAAAACTGATGAAAGACATCAACTCATAGAATATTGAACTAACTGCTTTAAGAACTTTATCAAAAACTAAAACTGAAACTAAAACTTCATCCAACCCCACGATATCACAAAGAAAACTAGACTGACATACATCATAGTCAAACTCCTAAAAACCAAAAATGAAGAGAAAATGTTAAAACAGACAGTGGAGGGAGAAAAGACACATTATCTTCAAAGCTTCAAGCTTAACAAAACTGATGGAAGATAAAATAGCAGCTAACCAAAATTCTACGCCCAGAGAAAATATTATTCAAAAATGAAGTTGAAACAGGAACCCTCATACATTGCTGGTAGAATCTTAAATGGTAAAGCTGTTGTGGCAAACAGGTTTGGCACATCCTCAAAAGTTAAACATAGAGTTACCATATGACCCAGCAATTCCACTCCTAAGCATCTACCCAGAGGAATTGAAAATGTGTGTCCACACAACATCTTGCCACAAATGTTTATAGTAGCATTATATATAAAAGCCATAAAGTGGAAACAACCCAAATGGCCATCAACTAATGAATACACAAAACATGGCATAGCCATAAAATGGAACAAGAAAAAGGAATAATATACTGATATACATAAGAACATGGATGAATCTTTAAAACACGATGTTAAGGGAAAGAAGCCACACACAAAAGACCACACCTTGTATGATTTCATTTATATTAAATGTCCACACCCACTGAGATAGAAAGCAAATTAGTGGTTGCCATAGGGTTAGAGGTAGGGGAAAATGAGTGACGCAGTGAGTATGGGGCTTTATTTGAAGGTGATGGAAATGTTCTGGAATTAGTGGTGCTGGTTGTGAATATACCAAAAAAACACTGAATTATACACTTTAAATGGTGAATTTTATGGTATGTTAATTATATCTCAATTTTTAAAAAGGTAAAATAAGTACTTGTACAAACAAACCAAAACTGAAGGAATTCATTAACAACAGGCTGGCACTAGAAGAAATATTGAAGGAAAGTGATCTTAGAAACATGGCAATGTAAGAAAGGAATAATAATTATTATTATAACTACAACGACTTGTGAAGTTTAAGATATGTGTATATAAAACACAAAATACAGGAGATAATAAATGGAGATCTATTAGTAAACATGTTTTATGTCATACTGAGAAAGTCACATGAGAAAGCATGCTATTTGTAGAAATTATAAAAAATATTTGTAAGTTTGCCAATCCACAGAATGCTAATATAAGAGACAGTTCATGATTGCTTACTTCTCTATCTTCATTAAAAATCTGGGGCTTTTCAGGATTTTAAATTTCAACATATGCATTAAAGTCATTAAGCTCTGGAGAAAAAGAATCTTTTTTTTTTTAAGATTTTATTTATTTCAGAGAGAAAGTGAGTGACCACGAGTAGGGGGGAGGGGAGAGAAGAGAGGGGGAAGTAGACACCCCATCAGGCAGGGAGCCCAACACAGGGCTCAATCCCAGGACCCGGAGATCATGGCCCGATCCAACGGCAGATAGATGCTTAACTGACTGAGCCACCCAGGTGTCCCAAAATGGAATCTTTTTTTTTTTAATATTTTATTTATTTATTTGACAGAGAGAGAGACAGCCAGCAATAGAGGGAACACAAGCAGGGGGAGTGGGAGAGGAAGAAGCAGGCTCCCAGGGGAGCAGGGAGCCTGATGCGGGGCTTGATCCCAGGGCCCTGGGATCACACCCCGAGACAAAGGTAGACACTTAACTACTGAGCCACCCAGGTGCCCCCCAAAATGGAATCTCTAGAAAAGAATTTTATGCATCGTCATGACTGGCTGAGCTTAGAATAAATTTCATTAAGCAAATGAGCTTTAATATCAAAAGTAAGTAGCTGCAAAATTAGAATTTGGTTTTCTCTCTGTTAAAAGGACAAAGCTTTCTTGGACTACTGGTACTCTTGATAAGAGAGTATGAAAGGTTTTTCTTTAACATAATCTTCCTAGAAAACAAAGATTCTGCATTTTGGCAAAATAATTTCCTCTGTTGACTTTATCAGTTGTCTGATTACTTAAGAAAGGTGAATTTTCTCTATTAAAAGAGCCAAGGTTTTCTTGGTGTTCGGTTGGTTAGTTTTTTTACAATGATGTAACCTTCTGTATTTGCCTGCAAAAAAAAATTTTTCTTGCCTGCAAAACCTTTCTTGTCACTATGGTTAAACGGATAACTGGGTGTTGTTTCACAATGACCTATTTGACCAAGTATTTTAGGACCTTTGATATTTTTTACAAACGTCTCCAAATCAAATCCTAAATGAAGTCATTTTAACTTTGGGATTTTTCAGAGGGTCTCTGGAACATCTCAAAAGATTTATTCTCTCTCCTTCTAAAAAAGGAAATGTTAGAGGCGCATGGGTGGCTCAGTCAGTTAAGTGTCAGAGGCTTGATTTAAGCTTAGGTCATGATCTCAGGGTGGTGAGATGAGGCCCCTCATGGAGCTCTGCACTCAGTGCAGAGTCCGCTTGTCCCTCTCCCTCTACTCCTCCTCCCTCTCTCTCTCTCAAATAAATTAATTAAATCTTTAAAAAGGGAAATGTTAAAATAATTAGGGCTATTTGATGTTAATTACATAGGAAGCATTATCAAATAAGAAGTAATCCTATATTGTCTTTATGTTGTATTTGTATATATATATATACCTTGTAAGTGTGCTAGAAATTGTATGAAATTCTTAGAAATCTGGTAAATAATGTTATCAGTCATAATTCCAGTTATTTTTAAATGTTGTGTGTTACAGAAATAACCAACTTTCCTTGTCAATTCCCTTGTAATGAACTCGCACCAGATCTTTAACAATGGGCATTTTAAATCTTTATCATTTACAGAGCAATTGTTTTACTCAGATGTTTTTGCAAAAGAGTTTCTGCAAAAGTGTTTCATCTTCAAGAAGATTCATGGAAAGGACTTTCCCAAGTACAGCTTTCTGATAGTTTTAAGATCACAAAACTGAACTGGATTCAAGCAAAACAAGTATTAACTACATGGGACTGAATTAACGAAGGAGGAATATTATAATGTTTTATGACTTTTTGTCTGAAACGTTGTTTGGGGTTTTTTTTCTCAGATTTAAATTAATCTTTTCTCTTGAGCCACCTACGACTCACAATTTGGTAAAGTACACCTCTGTAAACAAAGATAAAAGATTTACTTTTTCTCCCTATCTGATCCCTCCAGAATTCAGAAACTCTTGAGTATTCTTTTCATAGCAATGTAGTTTTTTACATAAGTTCAATAAAAGTCTGTTCTCCATATAATAGGACACAATTGGAAATATTGCAAAGGCTTTGACTTGAATAGTACTGCAGGTAAAATCTGATGGTGAGTCCTTGGCTTGGCTTTCTGGCCTCAGAAGCTTTTAAGAGTCCAACCTGAGATAAAAAGTTTCAGCAAAACAGCCTTAAAAAGAGCAGATATGGTCCATTACTTTTCTTGCTCCACTTACGTAAATAATCAAGCCATGTGTGATGCAAATTAGTTTTACTGTGATTATCTTCTGTGAAAAAAAAAAATGGGGGTAATTGCAGAGAGAAAAATTATGTTTGTGTACCTTTGGCTATAATAGCCTCTAATCCTGTCAACTGCCTTTGAGGTTTCGTTATATACCTATAACTGGACTAGATCCTAAATTCTAGTTTCCTCAAATAGCTGGCTACAATTCTCCAAACAAACATTTCCAATTTTCTTCCACCCTTCTAATTTAGACTCCCTAAGAACAAAGACTCCCCATGAATATCCTTGGAAGGGACTATACGAGGTCTTCCTCAGTATCCAGTTGGCAGCCAAACCTCAGAGACTTGAATCTTGGGTATATATCTCACAGGTGAATAAGTCTCCACCTGACATCTATCTGGTCCTATATACCACCTGGAGACCTCAAAATCAAACTAATGAAAAAGAGTAGAAGCTGACATCAAGGTAAACTGGTCCCAAAATGCCACATCAAAACCTCATACTTTATTTTTTTTTTTTTAAGATTTTATTTATTTGACAGAGAGAGAGACAGCCAGTGAGAAAGGGAACACAAGCAAGGGGAGAGGGGGAGGAAGAAATAGGCTCCCAGCAGAGCAGGGAGCCCGATGCGGGGCTCGATCCCAGGACCCTGGATCACGCCCTGAGCCAAAGGCAGACACTTAAGAACTGAGCCACCCAGGAGCCCCCAAAACCTCATACTTTGAACATGAACCTCTCTCTTTTCTTTCCTTTACTCTAGCATTGGCCTGGAAAGATAATGCCACCAGACCATTGCTAAGGGATTTTAAATGCTGGATTTTTCATTAAAAACTCTGATCTGGGGGTGCCTAGGTGGTTCAGTCGGCTAAGCATCTGCCTTCAGGGCAGGTTATGGTCCCAGGGTCCTGGGACTGAGCCCCACGTCAGGCTCCCTGCTCAGCAGAAAGCCTGCTTCTCCCTTTCTCTCTGCTGCTCCCCCTGCTTGTGCTCTCTCTATCAGACAGATGAATAAAATCTTTAAAAAAAGACAAAAACAAAAAACTCTGATCAGTCCCTGATGCTAGAGACCCCCCCACCCCCGGTCTGATTCCCTGTCTCTGGTTAACAACCCCAAACTTGGGTTGCCTGGGTGGTTCAGTTGGCTAAGCATCCGACTCTTGATTTCAGCTCAGGTCATGATCTCAGAGTCATGAAATCCAGCCTCGAGTCAGGCTTTGCACTGGGTGGTGGAGCCTGGTTGGGATTCTCTCTCTCCCTCTGCCCCTCCCACTCTCTAAAACAAAACAAAAAACACAACAAACAAAACAAAAAAATCCAAACTTGGGGAACTTTGTGTCCAGACTCTATACAAAGAAAGGGACACAGGCAAGGAAAACCAGAATAAAAAAGCCTGTGTGGTCTATAGTCCCTTAAAATTTTACTGGCCTCCATGGCTGTCACCTTTCCAGTACTGACCCACAGATTCAAATGGGAATTACCAGGAGGCGTTCATGATTCAAGATTTGCTTCCTTTGGCAGGGCCCTACTGCCCTAGCCAACACCACCTACTGCACCTGGATTAACACCCATGGGGAAGTTGAAACTCAGTTACATAAAATCACTGAGCAAGCCATTTGGCTTAAAAAAGGTGACTCCTGGGGCGCCTGGGTGGCACAGCGGTTAAGCATCTGCCTTCGGCTCAGGGCGTGATCCCGGTGTTATGGGATCGAGCCCCACATCAGGCTCCTCCGCTGGGAGCCTGCTTCTTCCTCTCCCACTCCCCTTGCTTGTGTTCCCTCTCTCGCTGACTGTCTCTCTCTCTCTGTCAAATAAATAAATTAAAAAAAAAAAAAAAAGGTGACTCCTTCAATGGGGTCTTTCTTTGACTTACCTGATTTTCATTGATTTGGGTCTTAGGGACCATAGCTTAGAAGTAAACTCCAGACATTGGGAGTTTACTGCTTATCATAGTCATCATAGTCTCCCTAGCATGCTGTATTCTCTCAGTCTTTAAATGCATGTTTGCTGACACTCACCACCAAGCAATTGATCTCCCTAAGACTGGAATATCAGTAAAGAAACAAAGAGAATGACCAACTTTAAAAAATATGAACCTGAAGCTGTGTCCTGTGAATATCACAGTGGTTAAGCAAAAAATGTCATCACCTATGAATACCACACAAAGGATCAAAAACTTCAAGAACTTCAGAACAATAGGCAGGAGTGACATTAACGCTTTAAATTATTATCATGGGGCACCTGGGTGACTCAGTTGGTTAAGCATCTGCCTTCAGCTTAGGTCATGATCCCCAGGTCCTGGGATCAAGTCCCATATGAGGCTCCCCGCTCAGCGCGGAGTCTGCTTCTTCCTCTGCCCCCCCTACCTGCTCAGGCGCACTCTCTCACCCTCACTCTCTCTCAAATAAATAAGTAAAAAAATAAATAAATAAATAACATTTAAAAATATTTAAACTTTTATGTTTCTCAGTTAATGTGAGAGTCTGATCAAAAGGGATGAATTGTTTAAAAAAAGGAAGAACAGGCCCAAAGTGGAGCTCACTTGCCCCATGACAGCAAACCAAGAATTAATATCTAACCTAACTGTAGTTTCAGCCTTTCTCAGGGATGTAACCTTTAACAACTCAATCTGGAATTACCTGATCAGCACTAGCGAGGTAATTTGCATGACAGGCCCCCACTCTTCCCCCAAAGGCAGGTAACCTTGCCTGAAACAATCCACTCTTTGTTAGAAACTTCCTTTTTCTGCCCCCTTCTGCCTATAAAAGCCCTCCAGTCTGTACAGCTCCCCAGAGCTCCTTTCTACTTGCTAGGTGGAATGCTGCTCCATTCAAGAATCATTAAGTAAAGCCAATTACATCTTCACACCTACTCAGTTGAATTGTAACAAACATAAATCTGATATGCATAACTTTGTGTTTCTGCACTGTTGTATTCACTTAAGATTAATAAATAAGTCGATACCATTTTATTAGGTTAACAACCAACTCCCTTCTTTTAAGACTAATGTGGAAAATAGTATGGCTTGTTTCCTCATAACAACAGATAATCAAAATACACAGTTCAAAATTAATTATTAAAATTTCAAATTCAACCAAGACACAAATACATGCAACTTAAACATTTAACACATAAGCATAAATAATTTATGTCATGCCATTAAATTTTAAGAGCATTTTTCAACAATTATGACAATAAAAATTCCTGAGGGTATAACTCATCTCCAAACTTACTGGTACTTTCATGCTTTCCTTTTTTGATAGGCATTTTGTGAGAGGTGAACTAATGCATAAAAATCGCTAAATGACCTTGTTCCTATTACAATATCCATTTTTGTAAAGGTAAAATCATGACTCTCATACAAATATGAAATGAACACACATCAAAGACTACTTAACTCATTAATTAATGAGGGACCCAGTAAAATATTACAATCAATTCAGAGGAGAATTCAAAATACCCCACGTGTACTGGCAATCAGAAATGCTGAAATGAATTTCTAAATAGATACAAACTGGCCTTTTCAGGGGAGGAGGAAAGTGAAATCAATTGTCCCTCCACCTGGAAATAATCATTTGCATATCTATGAACAAGAATAATTTGGATTGCCAGCAGTGAACAGAACTATAAAATACTTCAAAGACAATGAAAGGAGTAAAGTTCACAGAATCAGATAACCCAAAAGGATACACCACATTCCAGACAACCTACTTTTCCATTGAAGGCACCCACCAATGTTTTTCCACATCCATTTCAAGTCTTTCACAATTTTTCCAGACAGTCCCAAAGTGAAGTACACTAGAATCAAGGAAAAAGAACTATCTTTTATAGAAATAAATATGATCAAAAGAAGCCTGCCATGAAATAATTCAAAAGGAAGGGGTGCTACAACTAAACACTTAATCCACAACCTAGAATGCGTAATTAATGAAAATATAATTGTCCGTGTATTCAGCATCAATCAGAGGAGAATGAAACCTAGCTCAAAGTATAGAAGGATAGGACTCTAAACTCACAGTCACCAGTACTCTTACAAAGTGTGCATCTTAAGAGTCATGGTTGGCAAGAAAGGTACTTGATCACCTTGATGTGATATGGGCCAGGAGTGAATGGCCAAGAAAGAATTCTTGAGACGTTTTAATGCAAAAAGGTTTTTTTATTAAAGCATGGGGGGGGGCGCACCTGGGTGGCTCAGTCGGTTAAGCATCTGCCTTTGGCTCAGGTCATGATCCCAGAGTCCTGGAATCGAGCCCCACATAGGGCTCCTTGCTCAGCAGGGAGCCTGCTTCTCCCTCTTTCTCTGCCTGCCACTCCCCCTTGCTTATTCTGTCAAATAAATACATAAAATCTTTAAAAAAACAAAAAAAGCACGGAGAGAGGACCAATGGGCAGAAAGAGTTGCACTGTGATTGTGAGGAGCAATTATATTTATATATTTTTTAGGCCGGCTCCATGCCCAGGGCAGAGCCCAACACAGAGCTCAAACTCATAACCCTGAGATCAAAACCTGAGCTGAGATCAAGAGCTGGACTCTCAACCCACTGCGCCACCCAGGTGCCCCAATTATATACTTTAAAGTGGGGTTGGGTAGAGATAAAGGAAGTTTCTAAAGGGATGCTCATACGTTGAAGACTTAAAGGATCCTGCAGGTCTGCCTATCTTCGAACTAGGGCTGTTTTTTGCCTTCAGCAAAGCATTAACATTAAAACAGCTGTGAATTCCTTGAGGAATGTCATACTCCACCCGTCTCAGGTATTTGTCAAGGGGCACAAATTGTTAAGGAAATTTAATTTTATCTACATTTCTTTTGCCTTTGTTCTTCTTATCAACCTGACTAGTGTTCTGGTTAAGGTGTAACCCCTCTTCTCACCTCCATCTTTTTAAAGTTAATTTTCAGAATTTGAAATCACTTTGACACGATCTGGATCAGCACTCAGCAAACTTCAGCTGCCTGTCTTTGGAAATAAAGTATTATTGGAACACAGCCACACCCATTTATTTGAACACTGTCTAAGGCTGTTTCTGTGTTACAACGGCAAAATTTAATAGTTAGAACAAAGAACGCACTACCCATAAAGCCTAAAATATTTACTATCAGGCCCTTTATAGAAAAAGTTTGCCCATCTCTGATCTAGATCAATCACTGCCAATACTTTCTAGTCTCTGGACTCCTTTTAAGCATCAAAACCTCTTTCTGATTTCTTAATTGTACATTTTAGGACAGCTAATTGAGAAATTACAATTGAGAAAATACAAAGGCTACTCTGAATTCAGTATTGCCTTTAAATACATGTATATTTTATTAATCTAACAGTATCTACACGAATTTGAGGGAAAAAAGAAGAATGCGTGAACAAGTTATTTTTTTACTTCATCTACAGGTAATTCTTGGCATACATGGGATCGGACCATGGGCCTCCCTTGTGTAGCGGGGCGGGGCAGGGGTGCAGAAGCATCTGGCTCCAGGGATCCCCAACAGACCAGGTTTGGCCACTTGCGGCTGACAAAATCCAAAGACACAGGGACGAGCGGTGGTGAAACAAGAAATGAATTTATTTCAGTGAGGACAACACCAGCAAGACAGGGGACTGGTGTCTCAAAGACTGTCTCTAAAGTGCCAAAAATACTTCCAGGTTTATATAAGGAAAATGTGGGACAAAGGTTGGTGGGTCTGTGCAGGGAGGCAGTGAAGGTCAAGTCAATCACTGGCAAGGAGTCAGTTAGGCAGGGTCTTGCTGCCTCAGGGCTGTCCTTATTGCTTGAGGGGTAGTTTCCATACCCCTCGGGGGATGCTTTGCCCTCAGGGTCTTTCTCCTGAGTTAGAGATAAGCTGGAAAGAAGAACTTATCAATTAGAAAGTTTGAGGTCAAAATGGAGGTAGTTGAGGGGCGCCTGGGTAGCACAGTCGTTAAGCGTCTGCCTTCAGCTCAGGGCGTGATCCCGGCGTTCTGGGATCGAGCCCCACATCAGGCTTCTCCGCTAGGAGGCTGATTTTTTCCTCTCCCACTCCCCCTGCCTGTGTTCCCTCTCTCACGGGCTCTCTCTCTCTGCCAAATAAATAAATAAAATCTTTAAAAAAAAAAAAAATGGAGGTAGTTGAAGTCCTCTTCCACTCGGGAGTCCACAGAACAGTAGGAAGCAGTGATCTGGCAGAAGTTTCCAGGCTACAGAGAATAAAGGGCTATGCTGGTTAATCAAGTCTACTATCTAACTGTTTACAGAAATGTCTTGATATCAACTCCTCTATTGTTTTTGCCAGACCTTTCAAAATGTAAAAAACCTCAATAATCTAGGTTTATTTATTTATTTAAAGGAATATTTCATAGTAACCTGACCTGAAAAATTCAAAGGGAATTTATGTTACACAGAACTAAAAGTTTATAGAAAAATTTTGAGATTTTGTTCTATAGTTTATGTGGATGTCTGCTTAGAAATTTTTCAGAACAGGGGCGCCTGGGTGGCTCAGTCGTTAAGCATCTGCCTTCGGCTCAGGGCGTGATCCCAGCGTTCTGGGATGGAGCCCCATATCAGGCTCCTCCACTAGGAGCCTGCTTCTTCCTCTCCTACTCCCCCTGCTTGTGTTCCCTCTCTCGCTGGCTGTCTCTCTATGTAAAATTAACAAATAAAATCTTTAAAAAAAAAAAAAAAAGAAAGAAAGAAATTTTTCAGAACAAAATCTTCTTAGCTGTGATTTAATCGCAAAACACGGAGATTATCGTTTGTTCCAGGACTAAAACAGACAAATATTTCTTCAGAAAATGCTGTCCGCCAACAGGATGGTCCTTCAATTAGATGAGACACCATGTTAAGCATCTCAAAATTGCTAAAATACCGACTGCATCTTTACCATTTGCCCATTCGATCCCTAGGGTATAAATATGCCCTCGGGGTACACCACGGAAGACCCCACATTCCAAGCATTCATCAGAAAATACAACTTATTGTTTGCTATCCAGAGAGGTTTTTTTCTTTTGTCACCAACTAGACCCCAAGACCTGACCTTTACTGCCCACTTTCTTGTACTCACTAATCTCTGTCTGACATTTTTCCTTAAGCTCTTCTTTTTGGCTTACCTCCTAACTCAGGCAAACGAAACCCAAAACCACCTCTCAGGTAACAGCAACTGCCCTCACAAGACCTCCCACCAGCCCAGACCCCCAGACTGGTTGAGCTAAACCGCTGACATTCACCTGTGCCCAGATGGGCTCCTGCATCCCTGCACCCCCACTATACATTCACCTGCCCAGTAATTGCCTGGAGTGAATGGCAATTACTCTTACTTCATCATAATACTAAAATCCCTGTCCAAGGAGGAACACAAGCCTCATTTATGTAACATACGATGTATGTACAGGCACGTTTACTTATGGCACATGTGTGACCTTATTCCTGTCTCTATACAGGATGACAAGGCTTCCCTATCTAAATGTTCATCCTAATCCTAAACAATAGGTACCCATTCTCCCTCTCTCTCTTTCATTCTCAGAGTCATGGCTTTGGAAGCTATTTCCCATGACCCCCTTACTTGCTGCAAATAAACTTTTTCTTTGCCACCTGGTGTGATTTCTGTGACTCACCAACGAGCGAACTCATATTGGTTTGGTTACACTTTCATTAGCCTAAATCTGCCTCCTGATAGCCTTCATTTGGTCTGAGTTTTCTGCCCTAAAACATATTTAATGTTCTGCCTTCAGATATTATACACAACTCCCACACCTTCTGTATGCTTCTACAGCATGGGCCAAACCTTTAAGAAAATAAGCTACTACAAATTTGTCGCTTCAACCATCCCCTGTGGACAAGTAAATCTTTAGGTGAGGAGTGGGAAATGATGATATTCTCAAACTCAGAATGGAGGAGAACAGTAGCGCTCTAAGACTATAACTCTATTTTCCTCATGAATACTAAGACTGCATTCATTAGCTTCTCAGCAATTAAAGATAGTTCATGTTGAACTTACAGACAACCCAAAGCTCCTTCCCATAAATGCTTAATAAGATTTTTTTCATGTTTTTGAACCTAAATGGAAAACCTTACCTATAATTAATTTTGCCTTGATTTATCAACATACTCACTTATTGAACACATACTCTGTGCTAAGGACTGGACGTAAAAAAAGAAAACAAGACATGGTCCCTGCGCTCAAGATCACAGAATATATACCTTCATGGCTTCATCTTATTGGTATATCGCTATATCACTGGTATATCACTACCTCTTTGAATCCTAATTTTTTCAGTGTGGTATCTACCCATCTCGTATTTGTGAAACTCTCATGCCTTCATCCAAGAATAGTATTATTGCAAGAGACGAGATTTAAAAAATAGAGCCCTGTGTGTCGGTACAGACCTCCTGCAGGTTTTTATCACCTCTAACATTCTCTAATTCAATAACTTTATTATCTTTAAATCTACAAAATTCATGTCCATAAGATTATCATGGGATACTTTATAAAACGGTTTAAGAAAATCAAGACATACTAGAATAACCCTTAAAAAAAGAAAGGTAGGGGTGCCTGGGTGGTTAAGCATCTGCCTTTGGCTCAGGTCATCATCTCAGGGTCCTGGGATCTGGCCAGTATCGTTGGGCTCCCTGCTTGTCAGGGAGTCTCCTTCTCCCTCTCCCTCTGCTCTCCCTCACCCCCCGGCCCCCACTCATGCTCCTCTCTCAAATAAATAAAATCTTCAAAAAAAAAAAAAAAAGTAATGACAAATTCCTAAGCACACCCATGTTGGCTACTAGTCCTTATCACCTCTATCTGTATCAGTCAGGATCAGTCAGAAGACAGGAATCATACCTGTTACTTGGACAGACAGAACTTAATGTAAGAGTTGTTAAGGAGTATGAAGTTTCTAGGTAAGTGGCTGAAGGGGCAAAAAAGAGAACCCTAAGGAATCACAGGGATAGCAACTGCTGAAAGCACCTATCACACCCAGGGCTTGGCTAACAAAGGCTTAGAAGGGGTCCAGGGCACTTAAAGTCAGACTTCTGAGGAGAAGGCACTGCTCAGCTAGTGCTGGGGTCTGTGACTTCCAAGGAGAGAATCCAGGGACCTAGAACCTCTAAGAAGGGGCATTAGCTGGCGGGTATTAGTGGTCTCTGAAGAAAGCTTGATGAAACCGGTCCTCAAGTGTTAGAAAAACTGCAAACAGGATCCAGCAACTACCGCAGGAAGGTACTACTGCTGCCACGATGAAGAAGGGCTGTTAAGGTGGTACTCACAGGAACAGCCTAGAGGAAGGCCCCAGGAAGCAAAGAAGAAAGAGCAAGTCCCTCCCTGCCCCTCCAGCCTTTTACTGCCCCTAATCTGCCAGCCAAAAGCAGCAGCAGGCAGTGCAGAAATACAGCCTGCAGCGTCCCAGCCCCCAGGATCACAAAGCAGAATAAACAAGACAGAGTTGGAGCTAAAAGATTACTGGCAAAATACTTTGTTCTAAGGTCACATAAACTGTTTCAAATAACCTACAACTTTGTGCAGGTGATCAAAATCAATATCAGTCTGGGGCACCTGGGGGGCTCAGTCAGTTAAGCATCTGCCTTCGTCTCAGGTCGTGATCTCAGGGTCCTGGGATGGAACCCCCATCGGCCTCCCAGCTCAGCAGCGAGTCTGTTTCTCCCTCTCCCTCTGTGATCTCTCTCACCTTCGCTCTCTCCAAAATAAATAAATAGAATCTTTTTAAAAAATCAATATCAATCTGCATCCGACACTTAATGAACTCCTGCTACACTGAGGAATTACTAATAACAATAGTAATAACAACAAAAACCACACCTAACATTTACTTAACATTTACTATATATCTGGAACTATTTTAAATAGCATATATGTATTAATTCACTTAATCCTTACAAGAGCCCTGTAAAGTAGGCAATGGTAATATTCCCACTTTATAGATGGGAAAAAGAGGTACAGATCCCATGCCTTTGACTACGACATATGCTACAATGCCATGATACACAACTTTCTCTAAACTTAAGGTAGCCTTTGAAGTGCAGCACTGCTTGAACACAACTTGCTTATATACTTTTTTAAAGTTCGCACCTCGATTTGCAGCTAGATAGAATATCATTTTCTCACATGGGGAGTATTTCTCAAGACTCTCCGCTAAGAACATCCAACCTGGCAACAAACTCCTGGCGCCCCAAGCAATGAAGGATAAAATAGGCAGAAAATTAAGCAATGAAATAATCCTACACACTGCAAAATAAAACTACTACCTTCACTACTGTCACATTCAGAAATCAGAAGTACATTAATTCATGGCAAATATGTATAAATTATTATTTCTATAGACTGAAGCTCACAAACGTCCTGGTGTGAGAATATAAAATGAAGAGTTCTGGATCTTTGAAACTAAATACGTGTCAGGCACCTGGGTGGCTCAGTCAGGGAACCGTCTGACTTCAGCTCAGGACATGATCTCAGGGGTGCTGGGATGGAGCCCCGCACCAAGCTTCCCGCTGAGTGAGGAGTCTGCTTATCCCTCTGTCCCTTCCCCTGTTTGTGTTCTCTCTCTCTCAAATAAATAAAATTTAAAAAAAATACTAAATAGATGTCCTACATACAAACTTTGTATAAATGTAGATTGAATAAAATATTTTTTAGTTTCTTGCAGTACTGTTAAACATTATATGTGTTTTTAGTGTCATGACTGAGGATTCAGGATTACAAAAAGCCAATGTTAAAATACTGCTGCATCTAAAGTACAAAAAGTAATAAAATACTACACAAGAAACAAAATTTGGGGTGCCTGGGTGGCTTAGTTGGTTGGGTGTCTGACTCTTGATTTCAGCTCTGGTAGTGATCTCCAGGTCCTGGAACTGAGCCCTACGTTGGGCTCCTCACTCAGCAGGGAGTCTGCTCGTCTTCTTCTCCTTCTGTCCCTCCCCCTGCTCACATACTCAAGCTAATAAATAAATTTAAAAAAAATTCTTCTTAAATTTTAGCCAAATCAATATAAACTTCACAACTCCCTCTGTAAAATCAATCAAAACGATGTGACAATGGTAGGAAAACAAGCACACTTGAAAAAAATTTTAACTTGTAACACATGAATTAATTCCAGTTCTTCAAACTAAAACCAGAAATAAATATGTACTCTAGAAGAGTAATCTTATGTCTATATACCTGCTACCCTGTTTACCCACCTCATAAAGGATAGAAAGAAGTCTTTTTATTTAAGTCTTCTCTAAGTAGCTTTGAGTTCACAAATAGACATGACTTAAAACATAGCAGTATAAAATGTCTCCAGACATTCAACTATTTCAACTCTATTTCAAGAATAATAAGCTCAAAAATTAATATTTATTAAGTAAATACCTACATTTTAGCCTCACAGGAAATTCAAATGCAGAATACTTCATGAAGAATTTCTAGAATCTATTTTTTAACAACAAAAAAACTTATTTCAGGAAATTATGTTTGTTTCACAAACCTAGCCTCAGTCTAAAATTCTGAATCAACAAATGATTTACAGTATTAATATGCTTTGTCTCTATTTAACAACTTTTAATTTGCACGATAAAGACTGATTCCTCCTTAATAGTAAAAAAGGAAGATATAAGCAGTGATTTTCTCCTGGTTGCTTAACACGTTGTATACTCTGACCCCTTATTTAGATTTTCCCGCACCACCTCAAGACTGGGGGATCCTGGGCCCATTCCTGCATGTGGTCATTGCCAGTCTGTCTTCTCATGCTCAACTACTGTCTGTTCTCTCCCGACTTATTTCCCCCCCCCCAAGGACTGATGGCCACTCACCCCACTGAGATGGCCATGAGAGAAGGGGAGTGTTTTCCCCCAGGAAATGGGGGGCAATTGCCTTTTCCCCAAGGAATGTGTCCAGCACCCCTTGGTCAAAGCATTGTTGCTATAAACTATTTCTGGGGCGCTCTAGGGCCCCCTTCCTCAGCACACTTCTGGGGAAAGTAGGCACTATAGTAACTCATGAGGATTTTCCTTACCAACAATAAATGGAGACAACCTAATAAAAAAACAAACAAACAAACAAAAAAAAACAAGCTGTGATTTTATTTTACAATTCTTTTTATTTCAGAGATACATACGAAATTAGAATCATTCCTCTACTATTCTAAAAATCGTTGTTTTTATATAGCCTCATTTCACTTAATACTTTTCTTCATTCTCTGGTTTAATTCCCACGCTTCATTCAAGTAATATATGTCAGGTACCACATTATTAGTTTAATAACAGTTTTGTAACCTCAAATACTTACAAAATTAAACCATTGACATTGTAGTTAATTTTAACTTTTGACTGATAAAAGTTACTAGGTAATAAAATTCAAGAATAAAAGTAAATACTCATCCCTTTGTTCTGTCATTATAGAGACTTAAATTCCAGAATACTGTGCCAACATAACCTTAAACCTCACAGTAAAAACTAGGTTTTAACAAGATACTCAAGAGAATTGCCTCTATTACTGTCTTGCAATAAATCTAACATTCAGTAGCAAAAGATAATTATAACTGATCACTCTTTGCTTAATGATCATTCAAATCAAAGACCCAACTCATACAATGTTTAAGAACATAGACTCCAGAGCAAGACTGCTAACTCACAGTCCAGGGTAACTCAACTTCCTAGCTGTGTGATCTTGAGCAAGTTACTTAATAACCTCACTGTACCTCAGTTTCCTCATGTGTAAAATGGGAATAACAACAGTACCTACCTTATGAGGTAGTTATGAGGACTAAATTAGGTAATATACAAAAAGGACTTAGAACAGTGTCTGACACCTAGTAAGCACAATACATTAGCTATAATAATCTGAAACCAATAGACCCTCCACTATGAAAGGAATACTGCCTCTATACAACTGCTCTACAATTTACATGGTTCTTCCAAATATGCCTAATGGAAATTTTTTTTTTAATTTTTTATATTTATTTGAGAGAGAAAGCACGAGCAGGGGGAAGGGGCCAAGCAGACTCCCTGCTGAGCAGGGAGCCTGAGGCAGAAACTTGATCCCAGGATGTGGGATTGTGACCAGAGCCAAAGGCAGACACTTAACTGACTGTGCCACCCAGGCGCCCCAGAAATTTTTTTTAAATATAACTGGAATTTATGGTCAATTTCCTGAACAATTTTTATAAATGGTTTTCATAAATCTTTGTGGAGATTAGGAAGCTCTTGAATTTAACAAGAGCATTATTTTGACAGAACAACTTTCAAAAATCCTGTTAATACATAAGTTAAAACCATAAGGATCCAAGACAGCACTCAATACAAAAACATTATATGCAGAACACAAAAGGAATTGTGGCAGTGTTTTTAGTACTGTCTCAGGAAATTGTGCAATCTGCTGTAATACACTTTTCCTACCGATAAGAAACTACATACAAGACCAAATGTCCAATAAAGGTGTCTGAATTTCAAAATCACTTTAATTTTATATATATATATATATATATATATATATATATATATTCCTCAATATCAAATTACACTAACAAAGTATCAGGAAACTAAGCTTCTAGTCTCAGAGGACAGGTCACCGGGAAAGTCTCATGGAGTTGAGTTTCCTCTGCTCTACAACTTGGCACAGTAATCTTATAAGCACATGAGGGTCAATCTGCTTGCATTAAAAATGCTTACACTTACACTTAAAAATGTCACAGGCCTGATTATTTCAAAGAAGGTTCAGACATACATTCCAACATGTTTATGTGACATTTAATTCACAGAAATTTTCTCATCCCTCTTAATTTCAGGTGTTCCCTACATAAATGCTTAGTGAACATTTTATTTTAGATAATGTAAAGACAGATTCTACAAATCTCAACTATTTCTCAAAATATATCTAATTATTGCAAAGTGTTAATAATGTAAATCAAAATAATGAGAGAATATATGGATTTATTATTAGATTCAATCTATTTTTCCCTATGCCTGAAATTATACATATGCACTCACTCTGTTTTAACTGTTACTTTTGAATTTACTTCACTCCATAAGACAGCTTCAGATGACAGGATCATCTTAAATGACAGGTATAATCCTGCTCATTTTACCATGTATCACTGAAAACAAAAATGGGAGAGGGGCATATAAAGACTATAGAAGAATATCTCTTTTTTTTCTTTTAGGAAAATATCTTTAATGGCATTTTAAAAGATTAAACATTTTTTCCTTTTTTTTTTTTTTCAAGAAGGCTCCACGCCCAACGTGGGGCCTGAACTCACAACCCCAAGATCAAGAGTTGCATGTTCCACCAACTGAGCCAGCAAGACGCTCCTTTTCTTTTTCTTTTTATTTTTTTTTTTAAGATTTTATTTATTTATTCAACAGAGATAGAGACAGCCAGCGAGAGAGGGAACACAAGCAGGGGGAGTGGGAGAGGAAGAAGCAGGCTCATAGCAGAGGAGCCTGATGTGGGGCTCGATCCCATAACGCCGGGATCACGCCCTGAGCCAAAGGCAGACACTTAACCGCTGTGCCACCCAGGCGCCCCTCTTTTTATTTTCTACTTGATTTTTTTATACCTATAGTGAGATATAGTTCACATACAATAAAATTCATTCTTTCAAAGTGTGCAGCTCAGTGGTTTTTTATTTATTCACAGTTTTGTAACCATTACCACAATTCTAATATTTCCCTCACTCCCAAAAGAGGCCCCATACCCATGAACAGTCATTCCCCACTCCTCCTCTCCAAGTCCCTGGCAATACTAATCCACTTACTATCTCTATGGGTTTGCCTATCCTGAATATTTCACACAAATGTAATTATACAATATGTGATCTTTTGTGACTGGCTTCTTTCACTCAAAATGCTTTCAAGGTTCATCTTGTATCACGTGTTAACACTTCTTCTTTCGAATGGTTGAATACTATTCTACTATATGAATACACCACATTTTGTTTATCCACTCAACAGTTAGTTGATACACTTACGGGTTGTTTCCATGTTGGGGCTATTATGAATAATGCTGCCATGAACATTCATGTACAAGTTCTTGTGTGGACAAGTGCTTTCATTTCTCTTGGATATAAATGTAGGAGTAGGGGCGCCTAGGTGGCTCACTCGTTAAGCATCTGCCTTCGGCTCAGGGCATGATCCCAGGGTCCTGGGATCAAGCCCTGCATCAGGCTCCCTGCTCCACTGGGAGCCTGCTTCTTCCTCTCTTACTCCCCCTACTTGTGTTCCCTCTCTCACTGGCTGTCTCTCTCTGTCAAATAAATAAATAAAATCTTAAATAAATAAATAAAATCATAAATGAATGAGTGAATGAATGAATGGAGTAGAATTACTGTGCCATATGGCAGCTCCGTGTTCAGCATTCTGAAGAAATGTCAAAGTGTTTTCCTAAATGGCTGTACCATTTTACATTCTCACCAGCATTGTATGAGGACTCCAATTTCTCCACATCTTCACCAACACTTGTTATTATCTTCTTTACTTTTAAGCCATTCTAGTAGGTGTGAAGTGGTATCTCATTGTCATTTTGATTTGCATTTTCCTGATGACTAATACCTTTTCGTGTGTTTATTGGTCATTTGTACATATTCTTTGAGAAATGTCTATTCAAATACTTTGTCCATTTTTTTAAATTAGGTTATTTTCTTATCACGAGTTGTAAGAGTTCTTTATATATTCTTGACACAACTCCATTATCAGATCATGATTTGCAAATATTTTCTTTCATTATGTGGGATTTCTTCACTTTTTTTTTTAAACAAAGAAGCCATAAGTGTATAAAGTATTTATTAACAGAAAAGAACTACAGATTTATTTCTTCTTGGACATACCCACAGTGCAGCCACAGTGGCCTGTGGTCTTGGTCTGCTGGCCTGGGACACAAAGTCCCCAGAAGTGACACAGCCCTCTGTGGGCTCAAATCTTCTTCATCCTGAGTCTTCATGAAGTTTGTTGTCCAGACCATTGGCCAGGACCTAGCTGTATCTTCTATCCTTCACATCATTTTGTATGTTCCAGAACCAGTCTGGGATCTTATACTGGTGTGGATTCTGTATCATGGTGATCACACATTCCACCTCATCCTCAGGGAGCTCTTCTGCCCCCTTGGTGAGGTCGATGTCTGCTTTCTTCAACACCACACCTTTGCCCTATACCCTTAATTGCAGTGATGGCAAAGGCTCATTTCCACTGCCCATCGATATTGGTGTTCAGTATTCACAAAATGAGCTGGAATTCTCAGGGATCACTAAAGACATGGCAGTGATTCCAGTGGCAGCATGCAGGGCTACTGTGGAAGACCTCTTTTCACTTTCTTGCTGCTGTCCTTTGACACACAAAAGTGTTTAATTTTAATTAAGTCCAATTTATCTACTTTTTCTTTTGTTACTTGTTTTTGGTATTATATTTAAGAAATCATTACCTACGGGGCACCGGGCTGGCTCATTAGGTAGAACATGCAACTCTTGATTTCTGGGTCGTGAGTTCAAGCCCCATTTTGGGCATAGGAATTACTTTAAAAAAATAAAATAGGGGTGCCTGGGTGGCTCAGTTGGTTAAGTGTCTGCCTTCAGCTCAGGTCATGATCTCAGGGTCCTGGAATCAAGCCCCACATTGGGCTCAATGCTCAGCAGGGAGTCTGTTTCTGCCCCTCTCCCTGTTTCTTCTCTCTCTCTCTTACTCACTCTCTCTCAAGTAAATACAATCTTTAAATACAGAAATAAATAAAATAAAAATCACTGCCTAACCCAAAGGCACAAAGATTTACTCCCGTGTTTTCTAAAAAGTGTTTTATTGTTCTTGCTCTTATTGTTTGGGTCTTTGATATTTTTTGAGTTCACTGCTATTCTTTTGCAGGTGGAAATCTCGCTGTCCAGCACCATTTGTTGAAAAGACCATTCTCTCCCCCACTGAGTGGTCTTCACACCATTGTTGAGAATCAATTGACCATAAATGTGAGGGTTTATTTCTGGACTTTCAATTCCATTGATCTATGTTATTCCTATGCCAGTACCACTGACTTGAGCACTATAGTTTTATAGATTTTAAAACTGGGAAGTGTGGGTGCCTCGGTGGCACAGTTGGTTGGGCAGCCAACTCTTGGTTTCAGCTCAGGTCGTGATCTCAGGGTCATAGAATCGAGCCACACATCGGGCTCTGCGCTCAGCATAGAGTCTACATAAGACTCTCTCTTCCTCTCCCTTTCCCCCCTCCCCTGCTCACACACATATGCACTCTCTCTCAAAATAAATTAATTTATTAATTTATTAATTATTTTAAAAATTGGGAAGTGTGAGTCCTCTAAGTTTGTTCTTTTTTTTCAAGATTGTCTTGGCTATTCTCGGTACCCTACACTTCCACATGGATTTCAGGATCAGCTTATAGATTCCTGCAAGAAAGGCAGATGGGATTTTTATAGGGAATGCACTTATCTGTACATTACTTGGGGAAATATTGCCATCTTAATACTGTTAAGTCTTCTGGTCCATGAACATGGGATATCAAATTTAGACTTACTCTTACTTTAAAATTACATTCCTTAAACTGGTCAGTCCAACTGCTAAAACAATATAATCCAAAAAAAAAAAAAAAAAAAACCTTCAACCCCAAAGAACTGAATCCGTTCCAGCTTTACTTGATGCTGAAGAGTTCAATCACAAAAGAAAGAAAAGTGATCCAGTTACATAGAGATCCCAACAACATTTTTTAGAATGTTTGCCGTTTAAATCTAACCATTACCTTCTTCTCTCCTCCCATTTCCACTTTCTACTTATTTGGCCAATTACTTTCCAATGCATATTTTTCTTTTAGTCCATTCTATCATTACCTTCCCCTCCTCATCTTTCAAAAACTATTTTTTCTTGTGTCTCATCTAAAAATGAACACTAATGACTTTCTATATGCATGATTTGGCAAAATATAATATCAAGGTTAATTTGATTTTTCCTTTTATGATGACTGACACTAGAGAACGATAATCTTAGTAATGTTCATCTTCATCCAAGTGATATTCTTTATGCAATTCTACAAGTACAATGAATATTAATAACAAATTTTTCCTACCAATTGCTGACCCAAGTCTACAGTAAGTTGAAACATTACCACGGCGATTTTTGAACTTCCACTATGGCAAACTTAGCCAATAATAGCATGGAAATGCCAAATGTATAATCATGGAATGGGAAGCCACATACAATAATACGCCTTCCCTTACTTAAAAGTCACAGCTAACCTATTTTTTACTCTTGCAAAATTACAACACAAAGTCAGGTTTGCTGTGTTACTTAGACCACCTACCATTTCTTAGCAATCCTGTTCTTTATCCACAAAATAGTACCACATCTTCATTAATCATCAATTATTTGTCAACTAGAATCTCAACAAATCACATTTCAGATTGCTGTAAGTTACCTCTACACTATTAATTGTTTAAAATAATGCATGCCAGGGGCACCTGGCTGGCTCAGTCAATAGACCATGTGACTCTTGATCTCAGGGCTGTGAGTTCAAGCCCCACACTGGGCACAGAGCTTACTTAATTAAAAAAAAAAATCCTAACTAAAATAATAAATGTTCTTCAGACTGAAAACTCCTCTCTTAGAGATAATATAGCCACAAGATAAAAAAGGGATTTTTGGTAGTGGTCACAATGAGGGCAATTAGAACCACACTATCACACCTATTTCCCTCCCCCTTTTCCTGTTCTATTCCCTAGTTACTGTTACTGCCCTGTTAATCTCCCAAAACTACTTCTGATCTTTAGTAAAAGGGACTAGTAAGAATATAGTACATAGAACATAACTCAACCGTAAGAAAATACTAATGGTTAAAACAAGTTTTATATTACAGTATTAGGTAGACATTACCAATGTATAATCTAGTCAAAATACTTAACTCGTATCCATGAAGTCTTTTTATATAGCTCCTAGTTTATAGGAAACAGAGGAACAAGATAAATACGATACCACATGAAAGCCACCAGACAAACCCAGAAGATAGGACATTCTTCAGGACAACTGTTTTGGGCTCTTCAGTGAGTCAGTATCATGAAAAAGGGAACCATGCAAGATTATAAGAGACTTATGTGACATTAATTAAGAACTGATCCTGGATTAGACATACAGCTTTAAAGAATATTTTGGAAAAAAAAAAAAAAAGAATATTTTGGGACAGAGGTGTCTGGGTGGCTCAGTTGGTTAAGCATCTGCCTTCAGCTCAGGTCTAGATCTCAGGGTTCTGGGATCAAGCCCCAAATCGGGCTCCCCACTCAGTGGGGAGTCTGCTTCACCCTTTCCCTCTCCCCCTCCCCACTACTCGTGTGCTCATTCTCAAATAAATGAAAAAATCTTTAAAAAAAGGAAAAGAAAAAGAATATTTTGGGACAGATTGGGAAAATAATAATTGAATATTGCCTAATCATTTAATAAGAGGGAACTACTTAAATGGAAAGGGGGAGTAAAAAAAAGGAGGTTTCAAACCAGTATCTATATATGTTTACCATACAAACCAGCAATCCTACTCTTAAATACTTACTCTTTATATATACATAAAATACACAAAGACTTATATGTGAATGTTCATAGTAACTCTACTCAAAATCACCAAAAACCAGAAACAACCCTAATGTCCATCAACTGGAGAATAGATAACAAATTCCAGGACACATAAATTGGAGTAGTACTCAGTAATAACAAGGAACAGCCTTCTATTACTTCTACTGACTGTGGTGGTGACTTCACAACTGTATATATTTGTCAGAACTCACGTAACTAACTATAACAGAAAAGTATGGGCGAGGTCTAAGGACAAATGTTGATATATGCATGCAATCACAATTTCTGTATTGCCCTGAACCTCTGATGACTAGATCTCAGCAAAACGAAAAGGCTTGCTGACTTTGGCTCAGTGGTGTGAAGTTCAACATATCTGAGATACACAAACTCAAGTTATTTGTAACTTGATCACGAATGTCCCTCAATCAAGGTGTAATTCCTATGTTGTTCTCATTGTTATTGTTTTGAACTAGAAATGAAGAATGATTCTTAGGGGAAAAAAGAACTCACGTAAATATACATTTAAAATTGGTAAATTTTGGGGCGCCTGGGTGGCACAGCGGTTAAGCGTCTGCCTTCGGCTCAGGGCGTGATCCCGGTGTTATGGGATCGAGCCCCACATCAGGCTCCTCCGCTATGAGCCTGCTTCTTCCTCTCCCACTCCCCCTGCTTGTGTTCCCTCTCTCGCTGGCTGTCTCTATCTCTGTCGAATAAATAAATAAAATCTTTAAAAAATAAATAAAATAAAATTGGTAAATTTTATTGTATGAAAATGATACCTAAATAAAGCCATTTTTATCCTTAGTTAAAATAACTATATACATTTGTGTATATGTGTGTAAATATTGTTAGAAAGATGCACAGAAGTTCCAGAAAGATATGTAGTCATCCCCATATTGGTAATGTTATGGGGTTGTTGGGGGGGAGGGTTTGCTTGTCTTGTATTTTTAAAATTTTATAAAATATGTATGTGCAGTTTTCATAATAATAAAAGTGTTTTTTAAAGATTTTTTATTTATTTGAGATAGAGAGCGAGCTAGAGAACAGGAACAGGGGAGGAGAGGGAGAAACAGGCTCCCCACTGAACAGGGAGCCCAATGTGATGCTAGATTCCAGAACCCCGGGATCATGACCTGAGCCGAAGGCAGAGGCTTAACCAACTGAGCCACCCAGGAGCCCCTAAAAGGAGTTTTTTAAACAAAGATCAATTTTGATTTAAAATGTTCTTACAGACCTATCTGTGAGTTATCAATCTGTGGGTTTGCGGGTTACAAATTGAATTATATTTGTGAGTTTTGAGGTAAGTTTTTATTGTCAAAATAATATTTACAAGGTAAACAATTATTTTCTCTGGATCATAGTGAATACACATTCAATGAATACATTATGTTCCAAGTATCATATTTAGATTATACTGTGTCTCTGGTTTCTTCCCATACAAAACAGCAATCTACTCTGGCTACTGAAGAAACACCACAATAAGAGTAATATTAAGTTTAAACATCAGGCTTTGGCTCTAACAGAGTTTTTTAAAAATAGCAATCATTCAAAATAAGCAAGAATTGTAACCAGCAAATTCAATGGAAAAAATATTGCTTCTGCTTTTAGGAGAAATAGGTAATAAAAGAACAGCACATTAATAAGAACTATGGGATAAAAACAAAGAGCTTTGAGTTACACCTTTATTATTATATTTTTTTAATATTTATTTATTTATTTACTTACGTATTTATCTGAGAGAGCGAGAGAGACTGTGGGGGGCAGCAGAGGGAGAGAGAGAATCTCCAGCAGACTCCACATACAGTGTGGATCCTGACATGGGGCTCCAACCCAGGGCACTGAGATCATGACCTGAGCCAAACTCAAGAGTCAGACGTTTAACTGACTGAGCCATCCAGGCACCCCACACATTTATTATTTTTAATAATACTTACAAAAGCATTGTCAAAAATCTGTATAGTAGCCTAGATTTGGCAGGCTTTTACAATACAATTGTGTGGTGTGAGAGACTTTGTCTTTCACTATGCCTCTATCACTCATAGGGATGTCTTAGATCACAGAAAAGTAACGAGACAGGAAGAGGTTTGAGGTTTTTGCTTGCGGCTTTTCTTTGTGGGTTTTGGGTTTGGGGGAGGGTGGGTTTGTCTATGCTTTGGGGTTTGTTTTTTTGCGGGGTTTTTTTGGTTTTGTTTGTTTGGGTTTGGCGTTTTGTTTGCTTTTTGTTTTTTGGCCTGCTTTTAAATGGAGTTATTTAGCAGAAGAAGATGAACAACAAATTATCAAATCCCCACCACATGTAAGGCATTGTTCTTAATATCTATCAACATTTTCTTTAACAATTCTTTGGGATGAGTATTACTGTCCCATTATATATACAAGAACACTGAGATGTACAACAGTTAAGAATTGTCAAAACTCATACAACTAGTAAGTAGAAGAGCCAAAACCTAGAAACTTGAACAGACTACCACTAAATGAGATTAAAAGATTTACCCAAAACTCAACTATATTTCTTCTACAGACTAGCAATGAACTAGTGATAAACAATAACAATATGGAATTTTAAAAACATTTCCATGTAGAATAGCATCACATAAAATAAAATACTGAGGAATAGGTTTTTAAAAGAAGTTCAAGACTTGGACCCGAAAACTACAAAACACCATTGAAAGGACAGAGTAAACACAATCTCTATAAAAATCCCAGCTAATTTTTGGCAAAAATTTAAAAACTGATCCTAAAATCCATATGTAAGGGACCAAGAAAAGCCAAAACAGCCTTGAAAAAAAACAAAGTTACAAATACATTTAATTTCAAAACCTATTACAGAGCTACTATAATCAAATAGTGTAGTACGGGCATAAGGACAGACAATAGAATAGAATTGAGAGTCCAAAAATAAACCCTAACATATAGTCAGCTGGGTTTCAATAGGGTGCAAAGCCCATTCAATGGGATAAAAACAATTCTTTCAATATATAGTGCTGGGACAACTGGATCACTCCATGCAAAAGAATGAATTGGGTCACTACCTTACACCACACACAAAAATTAACTCAAAATGGATCAACAACCTAAATATAAGGGCTAAAAACAGAAAATTCTTAGAAGAAAGAATGGGGTAAATCTTCATGACCTTGGATTTCGCAATGGATTCTTAGCTATGACACCAAAAGCATGAACAATAAAAGATAAAACAGATAAACTGGACTTCATCACAACTAAACCTTTTTTTTTTTTTTCCAACAAAGGACATTATCAAAAAAGTGAAAGACAACATAAAAAACAGGAGAAAGTATTTGTAAATCATCTATCTGACTAGGGTTTAGTACCCAGAATATTTAACTCCTACAATTCAATATAAGACAAATAGCCCAATTAAAAAATGGACCCAAAAAATGGACAAAGGATTTTAATGATACTTCTCCAAAGAAGATACACAAATGGCCAAAAAGCACCAAAAAATATCCCCCAACATCATTAGTCATCAGGGAAATGTAAATCAAAATTGCAATGAGATACCATTTTATTACAACTAGGATGGCTAAAGTTAAAAAAAAAAAGAGAGAGAGACAATAACAAGTATTGGCAAGATGTAGAGAAACTGGAATCCTCATACTTTGCTGGTGGGAATGTAAAACAATGTAGAACCTTAGGAATAGTCTGTGAGCTCCGCAAAATGTTAAAAAAGAGTTACCATATGACCTAGCAATTAGGATATGCTCAAGAGAAATTAAAACATATGTCCACACTAAAACTTACACATAAATGTTCAAAGCAGCATTACTCATAATAACCAAAAAGTGGAAAAAACCTACATGTCTATCAAGGGATAAATAGATAAACAAGTGGCACCTGGGTGGCTCAGTTGGTTAAGCATCTGACTGCAGCTCAGGTCATGATCTCAGGATTATAGGGTCAAGCCCTGTGTTAGACTCCTCACTCTGGGGGGGGGGGGAGTCTACTTGTACCTCTGCCCCTCCCCCTGCTCCTACCCCATCTCCATCTCTCTCTCTCTCTCAAATAAAATCTTTTTTTAAAAATAGATAATCAAAATGAAGTATATCCATTCAATGGAATGTTACCCAGTAATAAAAAAGAATGAAGTACTTACACATGCTACAACACGGATGAACCTTAAAAATCACTGGGCTAAGTGAAAGAAGCCAGACTACATATTCTAAGATTACAACATGTGAAATGTCCAGAATACCGAAATTTGTAGAGACAGAAAGTAGGTTACGGCAGGAGCTGGGAGAAAGGTGAACAAGGAATGCTAGTGTGTATGGGATTTCTTTGAAATATGATGAAAATGTCTAAAAGCAGATAATGGTGATGTTAGACATATAGTGAATATTCACTATAAACCATGAAATTGTACATTGCAACGGCTGATTTTACAGTAGGTGAATTATACCTCAACAAAGCTGGGTTTGTTTTGTTTTCTTTTTAAGACACTTAAAGACAGTGATGGGGATGTAATATACTGCATGGTGACTATAGTTAGTAATACTGAATTCTATATTTGAAAGTCGTTAAGAGAGTAGATCTTAAAAGTTTTCATCATAAGAAATTGTAACTGTGTGATAACAGATGTTAACTAGACTTATTACTGTGATCATTTGGCAATATATGCAAATATTAACTCATTATGTCCTAGACCTGAAACTAATGTTATATGTCAATTGTATCTCAATAAAAGAATTTCTAAAAAATCCACATAAACTGCAAAAATGACACACAGAATAAAGAATCTAATTTTTCTATTTTTCTTCAGATGCAATCTCAACTTCTAGTCTTGTCTTTCTATATATTTTTATTTTTTCCAGTCAAAAAAAAAAATGAAATCAACTACTGAAACTCAAAGAAAATGAAAAAGCAGCCCCTGAAATATCAAATAACTTTCAAACAATTCTACTTTAGCACTGATTCTGAACTAAACATAAATCTCAATTTCAAAATATTACATAAAAACTACAAATACCCAGGTCTAAGCAAATTGCCAACTTTTCTGAATAAACAGTAATTCAGATTTGCTTTGATAAAATGTAAATATTTGCCTGCTTCAAAGGAACAAAATCCTATAAGCCTAGTGTTCCCAAATGATGAAGAGAAAGAAGCATGCATTTTTTATTCAGGTTTTGTTTTAGAATTAATTTTAACCTAGCTAGGATATACATAGTTGATGGTTTATACTAAGCAATGTATACTCTGATTTTTCCTAGAACATACTGAAAACATGGCAATATAAACAGCCACAGAAGTTTGGACCAGAGAAAAATCACATTTTACAGTAAATCTGACAGAGATATTAATCTCAAAAACTCCTGAAAATGTCTCAAGAGCTCCTATTTTGGAAACTCTCTAAGTTATTCATTCTTCTTACAAATATTGAATGACCATCTACCATGTGCCAAGCACTGCGCCTGGTACCAGGATGCCATGGTGAGCTATAAACAGAACAGGTCCCTGATCGCCGGAAGCTTACTCTAAAATAGTGCGGGTGTAATCTGCCTGATCTTAACAACTTGAGAGTTTGTTAAAAATTCAAAATCTGCTCCTCTGCCTTGGAGTTGAGTCGAGCCTGTGGCCCTATGAAGAGTTGTGACGCCAGTGTTTTTATCAAGCTACAGATTATTCCTACGCCCGGATAGTTTGGGGAGCGAAATCCTCAGCGCCATCCCATCTCATCCTCTGAGAGCCACACCTCCAAAGTCCATTTTGCTCAGTATCCTTCACCCTGACCGATACCCCAAAGACACTACGAAGCTGGGGTTGATGTCAAGCATTCCAAAATCACTCTGTACTGAACCACCGACAGACTTGGTTCCTTCCAGGGACGGACAGCTTACTCCCTAGGATTCCACCTGGGGCTGTCTGCACCTGAGTCTCTCAGGGCAGCACCGACACCTGTCTCCAAGCGTCTGCCATCTACCTCTCCCGTGGGCCCTGGGCGGGGGCAGCAGCCACCCCGCGGAGGCGAAGGCAACAGAGGAGACGCGAAGCGCATTAGGCGCCGACTGTATACCGCCCCACCCCCCGCGCGCGCACACACACACTCTATCCGAAACCGAGCGGGGCAGGCGGCAGGCAGAATCCCGCCACCGAGCTGCGCGAGGCAGGACGGCTCGAACCCGGGAGGTGGGGAGGGTTCCGCCTCGCGGGCGCTCGTCAGCCGCCGAGGCCCGGCCCGGCTCGCACCGACGGAGTTTCACAAAGAAAGTCTCCCGGCCCGCGCCCCTCACGCACTCACCGGCGCCGGCGCCGGCGGCGACTCGGGCTCTCGCCGCCTACGGCTCCGTGCCGGGGTCGGCCCCGGTGTTGGCTCGGGCGCCGGCGGCGGCGACTGCTCCATCCCCGCGGGGCCCGGGCCGCGTCCGCCTCGAGCTAACGGTCCCGCCAGCTAGGCGCGCGCGCCGGCCCCGCGCGCCATGTTCCCGCCGTACCGCGCGCCGCCGCGGCAACCCACACCAGCCCCCCCAACCGCGCACGCGCGCACTCGCCGCACCAGCTCCCCGCGCGCCTCCGCGGGTCCCCCCAACCGCGCAAGCGCGCACTCGCCGCGCCCCTTCCCCGCGCGCCCCGCCTCGCGCCCTCCGGAGCCGGCCGCTGTTCCCGGCGTCGAGCCCACCCCCTCCGTACCCGTCCGGCCTGGCTGGAGCGCTAGACGTTCTGGACTTGGCGCCGCCGCCTGCCGCCCTGCGGACGACCCCCGGGCACCTTCGCCGCGCTGCTCCATAGGCTTCCCAGGTCACGCCTGCCTTGCGGCGAGGGTCTGAGCCAGTAAGGAATTACCCCCAAGAAATGCCGGGGGAAGAACGGTAAGGTGATGAGATCCCCGTCATGGAAGTGTGCAAGCACATGCGCGAGAGTAAGTGGCACAGTAAATGCCCATGTCCCTGGGACAGACGGACTCAATGGAGAACCTGAGTTCGAGTCCCACATCTCTACTAACCTTCGCGTGATTAAGGTCAAGTCTCTGGGGGCCAGTTTCTCCTTAATCAGGAAGGCCGGTAACTAAGACATGCTGGTAGGACTCAATGAAACAATCCGGATAGTATCAGCACGGCTCCTACTAGTTACTGAGTGGTAATCAGGTGACAAGACTTAGGTAGTTTTGTGGCCTCCACCTCTTGCAAACTGGGAAACAAATATTTAACAGGTCACCTGACTGAAGCAGAGAGACTTGATTTCTAATCAGCAAACGGGAGAGTGGCAATAATACCTCACAGCGTTGAAGTGAGCTTTCAGATGATGCATTTCCCTCCTTGCCCACGCCTGGCAGCACCACGCTTTCCAGGCTTCACTGGTACAATTCTGGCCCTTTCCTTCCAAGACTCCTAAAAGTTTAATGAAAGGGGCTCTGCTCCCAAACTCTGTGGTATAATTAGCTGGGAGAGGTTCACTCAACCTTGGGCCTGGAGGGACTGTTACTTCCCACATCTTCGCTTTCCATTCTCTGCCCCAACCTCTCTGAAAACCCTGAAGTTGGCAGAAAAACAACAGCAGCAAATGTTTTTCCCTACTAGGAAAAAAAAATCTCCAAGGGTCTCTTGGAGTTTGTAACCGGTTGAATTTATTAATTTGACCTTTTCCAGATACTAGTGACAATAATAATTCAACCTGGAGTATAAAAAGGAAACAAACTGAAAAGTCTCGGGGTAGTAGCTCACTTCAGGCATAGCTGGATCCAGGTGCTCAAACAATGACCTAAATCTTGAATCTCTTTCAGCTCCGCTTCCCTCTTTGGTGACTTTTTTCTCAGGCAGCACCTAGCTCGTATCTGACCAGGAAAACAGGAGCTGTTTGCCGATAATTCCAGCCAGTCTCAGGGTTGACTTTCATTGAATTTATTTAGGTCCTAAATCCCTACTTGAGCCAATCACAGCAAGACTGGCCAAATCTGGCTATACTGAGCCCCTGTAGGAAGGAGATGGGGTCAGGGAGAGTGGGAGGAGGGATACCTCCCCCAGAAAAACAGCAATGCAGTTATCACAAGAGGTATCAGATGAGGACAGGCACAAATAAAAGGTGTCCACTGCACCATCATCTAGGCATACAGCAGGTCTAACATGGAACAACATGCCTGTTCTGCAGAGGGGAGTGGCAGTTACTTCAGGCACTGGGAAATGCCCCTCCACCTCAGCTCCCACTATCCACCCAGTCCTGACATTTCCCAAATGTCATGTCAAAGGCCTCTCAATTATCTGCCCATCTTGTGTGTGCCCCCGCCCCCCAGAAACTGAACAGATTATATTGCATCCCTGCTCAAGAATTTTCCATGGCTCCCTCTGGCTACTTATGTGATTCTCCCACCTTTAATGACGGAAGCCAACATTGACAGATCTCTTATCACATGCCAGACACTTTAAATGACCTTCCCCCCATTCAATCCTCAGGAGAAAAAACTGCCTCAAAAGAAAACTGGAGTGAGGTCAGGAAGAAGTGGATGCTGGGTGGCCCCAAATAAGCAACTGACATTTTACCGATGAGTATAGTAGTTTCCTATGGCCTCTATAACAAATTACCACAAAGTGGGTGCCTTAAAACAACACAAATTTGTTCTTATAGTTTTGTAGTTCAGAAGTACGAAATCATTTCCACTAGTGAAAGTCAAGGTGTAAAGGACTGGTCCCTTCAGGAGAGACTCTGAGGGGAGAATCCATTTCCTTGCCCTTTTTCTGCTTCTCATGGCCACCTGTATCCCTTGGCTTGTGGCCCCTTCCTCCCTCTTCAAAGCAGCTCTCTCCATTCTCTTCTAACTCTGACTCCTGTGTGTGTCCCTCTCAAAGAAACATTGTGATGACACACCATCCCAGAAACATTCTGGGACCCACCCAGAAAAGGAGGATAATCTTCCCATCTCAGGATCCTTAACTCAATCATATCTGCAGAGTGTCTTTTGCCACGTAAAGGAACATATTCATATCCTGGGGATGAGGATGAGGTCATCTTTAGGAGCCATTATTCTGTCTACTATGGTCACTATAATCAGAGTGAGCAAATATAAAGTGCTCTGGAAACAGAGAAGGGCTGGCTGGCTCTGCCCCAACAGGGGAAAAATGCCCTAAGAAACCACAGCCTTCACATTAAATATTCAAATGAGCTAAAAACCCAACTAACTTGGCAATCTCCACCTCATTCTTTTAAATATGCAAACCACTTAAATCCCCATCTAGCCCCCCAAGGCCCCACCCACCCACATACACCAGGCCAGCCAAGCCTCAGAATGCTTGCACACCCCTTCTAATGGAAATTGCCAACCACCCAACTGCCCACGGCAACAGCTGTGTACCCGAGGCCCTGGCTGGCTCATCAGTGGCATCAGAACCAAGGCATTCAACTCATGGCACAACCAGTGAGCTACAATGTGGCCTACTGTCAACCAGCCAAAGATAGAAGAGAAGCAGAATCAGTGGGTCAGAAAGACAAGAGGAACCAAGCATTACAACTGCCTGGGCTCCTGATGGATCCCAGGCCAACATCTATAACCTTGAAACAAATCCCCTTTATCATGAAGTAACCTGAATGAGCTTCTGTTCCTTGCCACCAAGGTGTCCCAACTTACACAGATCATGGGGCTGAACCCTCTCATAATAATTGAACACACTGGCATTCAGGATTTAGATATCAGTCTCTTGTGAGTTTTGTCAGTATGAGTCAGCATTCCTGAGTCTGACTGTATATAAGCCTGAAAAGATGAGGAATATTAGAGTCAGAAAGACCTGGGCTGGGTCCCACCTCTGCCACCTGCTGGGTGACACTGGACAAGTCACCTTACTCCTTCATCTTGGGTTCCTCACCTACAACATAGGGCAGTCAAAGGACTTATCCCATAGCATCACTGTGAGGACTAGACAAGACCAGCCAAGGGAAGGGCTTTAAAAGACAGCGCCTCCTTGGTTGTTGTTGGCTCACCATGGAAGGCTCGCATGCCTCATCTGCATTTCCAAAACCCAAACAGCTTTGAAACGTGAGAGTCATCCACAACTCCTCTGACAGAAAAGAAGTGACCTGAACTGACAAGAGGCACAGTCCTCTCTAACCCTTTTATCGTGAATATTTGCTGCAAAAGTATTTAAGTGCTTAGTGATAGGACTCTATTGGGTGTTACAAATAAAAGAGGCAATGTGCCATGTATCCTAAAATCAGGAAAATTTCGAATTTGACAACTTGTTTGGTTCCATGGTTTATGTGGGTGAGGATGAGAATTTAAAGCTGGCCCGTGGTATACGATACCAAGGTACCTCCCGTCTCATGAAGACTTTGGCGACCAGCCAGTCTCTCCAAACTTCACCCCAACCTTGCTGTGCCCCTTTCCCTGCAACTTTCTAAAGTGCCTTTCGAATCTGTATGCAGCTTGCCCAGGCTGACACCAGGGCTACCCACCTGGTTCCAGCCAACGCAGAGCGCCAGACAAAAAGCACAAAACTGCAAATACACAAAAAAGGTGTGCAACTGAAGAGCTCATCATCAAGCAGAAGCACAAAGCCCAGGCTCCCCTAAGTCTGGAATTGTATATTGATGATCATGAGAAAGTAACCATCCCCATAATTAAAATAAACTACAAAAAAAAAAAATGACTTAAAGAAAATGGCAGCAAGGTTCAAGAAAGCTGGTTTCTTTCATGTTCAACCAGCATTCACGACACAGCAGCACACACAGCCAGGCGCTTTGTGGTGTCAGCATCCTCTGCTTCCCCTTCAAGACGCCGCTTTCGACTCGTGGAAGGCTGGAAGTAAAAAGGGAGAAATGTTCAAAGAAAACCATTGGCTTTAAGATGATCAAAGTGTCCCACTATGCTTCCAGTAGATTTGGAGCATTTCGTGTGAAACTTCCAGTACCAAGAATTAGGAGCCATCCCCCTTGACATCTGAATCCCCACCACACCTGCCCAGACTCAGACATGTTAGTGAACAGACATTTCTCTCCCTTGTGGCTTCCGACCACTTGATGTATACTGAAAGTAAGCAGCATAACCACCCTCGCCCCTCTCTGTCCCCTCCTCCTAAATTATCAAGTTTAAAGGGACTGTACTACCTCTTGCTGGGAGCCCCAAATCTTGCTTTTTTTTATGGGAAGACCATCCCTTGTGTCTGTGTTTTCCCATTCATAAAATTTCGAGGGGACAGTGGAAAGGGGAGTATTATTCACCAAAAAAAGGCAGGATAGGAATGAACAGGTATTAACTAATGCTAACAAAGAGCCTTGGAGGAATAAAATTATAATCAATAAATCATCAACCACTCGCCCAGATTTTAAATTTCCAACAAGTTTAAAGTTGAACTTCTAATGGAGTCTTCCAATTTGCCTTGCAGGAGGACTCTTGAATGACAATCCCTGGCTCTGCTTCTTTAATGCATTAAACATACTCTTCCTTATTAAATCTTCCAAGGGCGCTAAAGCAGATTTGAGCTGAAACAAAGTATCTACTACATTATCCCAAAAAAATATTAAGCAATTGCTACTAAGGAGACCTTTCAAGCTCACCACCCCTGCTCATGAGCGCTTTAAAACTGAGCCTACATTTAACAACCATCATCTGGAATACCTGGGCTGGGAGTTGGGGTAGAGCCATTGACTTTGTTTCTTCAAAAAGTAAATTCTGAAATTTTCTCTTCATGTCTTCATCCTGTGAAGAAATGAAAAAAAAAAAAATCCTAAGTGGACTGTGTCTGAAGAAAAGAAAGCTCCTCAAAAGACAGGGCTAGGTTGCGCCTGGAAAGAGGAAAGTGGGTAAGGACACCCAGTCTGTCCACCAAAAGGCATGCTATTGCTGAAGCTCCAGGAGGTAATGGGCCACACACTCCTCACCTCTGCCTTCCCAGAGGAGTCTAATCAGCAGTCAATGCTCAGCTGACACTGGCTAAATCAAACCCACATGTCTCAGGGCTCTCAGTGGGTCAGAGAGAACCACAGACATTAGCACTCAAAAGACTTTCAGAACAAGCATCCCAGATCCTGAGAAAGGGCAATCAGGAAGCCAGAGGCTGGGACTGGCTCAGTCCCCTGAGGGCAGACTCCGTAAAGCTCCCCAAATCTTTCCAGAAGGTGCCCCCTCCCCCTGCCAACAATAAGACCATTTACTGGGGCCACCCTAACAAAGCAACCCAGCACCCCAGAAAATTCTCCCAGCAAGTACTACACAAGTCATCAGAAGGACTTGAAGCCCACGATATCCCAGAGCTAATGAGAAAGGAAGACAGATGAACAGACACAGCATTACAGGTGTTTTGTGCTGCCAGAGAGAGAAGGGGGAGGGGAGGGTGCATGTGTACACAGAGAACTCCTGCCCAGATGTCTATGAGGTAACTCCCATCTCCATGAATGTTACTTCTGCAGGGTTCAAGGATTTGCATCTGGGAATCCTGAAAAGTAACCTGTTGCAACTCTCCCATCTTCAGAAAGGTAAAATATCCAGGACTAGGATGGGAGCAGCCGGAAGCCCCACTCAGCCACTCACAAGACAGACCCACAGCTGCCTAATTCCAAAGCCCCATGTACCTTCCTACCCAATCCCCTCCCATTCCTCCTGCTAAGCCAAAAGCACCATGTTAGGTGGGGGCAGAGGACACAGGAGTGAAGGCCTCCAACATTCAGCAGTTTGATGCGAATAGATAAATTGCAGTGCTCGAAGATTAACTCACCTGTTCTTCACCTAGTAGTTGACCACCTGCTTCCATCCCATTGTTTACTGCGCCACTCAGTGCAGCACCCCACTGCCCATTCTGAGAGCACCATGTTCATCTGGATTCTTCTCCACAATCTCCCTTAGGATCTCACTTCCTACACCATGCCACTCTCAAAATTCCCTCCCCTTTCCTCCTATTCCTGCTCACAGCCTCCACAGGGAATGCCCCCGCCAGGCCTTCCTGCCCATTCCCCTCACCCACCTTTCTCATTCGCTCAGAGAACAAACACACACTTCCTGAGTGGCCTTAGGTGCCAGGCACTGTAAAAGGCACAGGGGCCTCCATACAGAGGGGCTCAATCAACAATGAAAATGAGGTCCCCCACTGTGACTAAACTGTGTCCACCTCCCCTCCCTAAATTCAACTGTTGAAATAGTAACCCCCAGGGCTATGTGGAGACAGGGCCTTTAACGAGGCAAATAAGTTAAAATGAGGCTTTCAGGGTGGGGTTCCAATCCAATTATGACTGACGTCCTCTTGAGAAAGAGACACCCGGCATGTGAGCACAGAGAAGAGACCATGTGAGGACAGAGAGAAGGCAGCCATCTGCAAGGCAAGGACAGAGGCTTCAGGAGAAACCACATGTGCCAACACCTTGAAATCGGGACAGCTAGCCTCCAGGACTGTGAGGAAATAAATTTCTGTTGTTCAAGCCACCCCGTGGCTTTTGTGGTCTTGTTTTAGCAGCCCTAGCAAACTAATACAACCCATGCCATCCCCAGGCCACTCAGCCTTTAGAAGCTCTTCATATTGTGTGAACCCGAGAGTACCTGAAGCCCAAGAACCACCGCCCTATCTCATTCTGCGGATCCCCCTACGCTCTATACCTACCCCTACTGCCGCGTGTATCCCACTGCCCCGTTGTTACTACGGTAGGGGTTGGCCCCCGACCCAGACTGTCAGGCAAGGACTTAATCTTACTCTTCTTTGCATCCCCAGTACCTAAGTGTTGACACATGAGCTCATTAACTGTCCTCTGAAAGAATGAACACATAAAGAAACGAAAGCACACAGCAACGCCGTAGGGCAGCTCTTCGATACAGCCGGACAGAACCGCCCACAAGCCTATTTGGCCTATACTTAAAACAAGTCATCAGGGAAAGCGTGTGACTCTTGATTTCGGCTCAGGTCATAATCTCAGGGTTGTGAGATCGAGCCCCGCATCAGGTTCCATGCTCAGCATGGAGTCTGCTTGTCCCTCATCAGCTGCTCCTCCCCCCACTGTGCATGTTCGCTGTCTCTCTCAAGTAAGTAAATTCCTTTAAAAAAAATAATAAATTAAAAAACTAAACAAGTCATCAATTAGCAACAATATGGAAAAGGAGCTCATTATACACCACAGGTAGCAATGTGTATCTGCAAACACCTTCCTTGGAGATGTCTACAATCCATTCAAAAATTTAAATTGTAGGGGCCCCTGGGTGGCTCAGTCGTTAAGCATCTGCCTTCGGCTCAGGTCATGATCCCAGGGTCCTGGGACCTAGCCCCACATCGGGCTCCCTGCTCGGCGGGAAGCCTGCTTCTCCCTCTCATACTCCCCCTGCTTGTGTTCCCTTTCTCGCTGGCTGTCTGTCAAATAAATAAATGAAATCTTAAAAAAAAAAAAATTTTAATTGTAAAATGCCCCAAAGGCAAGCAGGAAGGAGTTCTCTATTTCGGAAAGTGAGTATGAGGCCAAAGAGTGGATGTTACAGGGTGTCATAGGATGATATAAAGAGTATTCCCCAAACTGAGCTCTGTTAAGAGCAAGAGAGACTGGAACTCACATTCCAAACACTCAGTCCAGAGCCAGACCCACAAAACCATTTGGCTTCTTCAAAAACACTGCAATTTCCCAAAATACAACCTAAGCTATCACTAGTAGATGATTAACACGGGCAGCGTCTGCATTCTTGTCCTCACTGTGGGCTCGTTCCACCTTTTGCAGCAAAAACAAAATGTGGACAAAGAGTATTCCAGTGAGACCCCCATGGCAGGGCTGAACTTCACCTTTTCCTCAGTTGTTAGTAACGGTTTTCTTTTGAGACAAACAGAACAAGAAAAATGGGTTACGCACGTTCGCAAATTGCAGGCAGCTACAAACCCTGTTCCCTGGCCTAACTGGCAAGCTCCAAGACTAGCTCGGCTCCTCCACCTCCACATGTGGCCCCAAGAGTTTCCCTATTAGGGCACATAAAAAGAGCCAAGAGGCATGTTTTTCTTTTTTCATCAAAATTAAATCCCCACATGCAAAGGCACCCTTGTTTCCAAATTCCTTTTCTCCAGGGTCCTGCTGTTTCAAATCTGTGTGGTCTATTAAGTGCTAAATCATCTGACAGATTTCTTCTGGGGGGAGACTGCTGTTTCCAGGGCAATAGCCCAAACAAATGTATCTACTTCTTTTTTTTCTTTTAGGGATTTGTCGTTCTCAACCTGAGCTGACCTGAGCAAAACTGTTAGGTATGGAGGGTTGGGAGAGAGAAACAATAGGGGCAGTCTTCCCAGGGTCCCAGAAGCACAGTACTGAGACTAGATGGCCCAAAGGAGTTTCTGGACCAGTAACCCCCAGAGTACTTGAGCCTCTAGCTCAATCTGGCTGGTTAAGTTCCCCATCCCCACAGGAAGCCGACCAAATGGAAATTAACAAAAAGGGGATGGTTGTGCTGAGTGGAACTGCACTTAACGGAAGGCCTGACATCCGTGAGAAAACCTGCCCCATGCTGTAACTAATTCAAAACCAAAGATCAGTCCAGCAAAACCACAAAGGACTTCCAAGTCTGGCAGCTAAAATGAGGTCAGGGTGTAATCCAACAACAGCCACAACCCCTGTATAGGTAATACAGACTTGAAAGGTGCAGGTGACAGTCTGCACTAATGGCATGTTTACTCACCAAGAATAAGTGGGACCCTGTATGCCCAATCACTTAGGCTTAATAGCCAGATTCTCCCCCAGAGAAGCTGCCCTCCTCCTCCTCCTTCCCCTGTTCCCCTGACTTAAGGCTGAAGGCACTGGGATGCAGCCCATCCCACCTGTTTGAGGGAAGAGCCTGGCACAGGTGGGGGTGCAGGTTCCGGGCTAGAACCACCTCTCAAAGTACCCCAGCAGAACTGCAGACTCGGGGAACCCAAGTGGGACTAGGACAGGCCACAGAGTGAGCTGTCCTGGCATCCCAGGAGTCACAGGTTGAAAAGGTTGTCCCTAAAGACACACCTGCACTCATGACCCATATACACACAGAAACAGACCCAACACACCTAAAGCTCACTCTAAAGCAGGTGCATTAAACAGTCTCGAACAAAGCGAACATGTTTCCAACTTCTTCCTCCATCCCCCTCAGGCACAGCTGAGAGCTGCCTGTAATTTATGCCAGGAGGCACTGTCCCAATACCCACCTGAAGCCACGGGTGTCTTAAAGCTTCTTCTGTCGTAAAACGCACCTTTGGATCCACTATCAACAACTTCTTGACAAGGTCCAGAGCTAAAGCAATAAGATAATCAAATATCAAATCATAGTGGAAAGGGTAGATACATTAAATCAGCAAAATTAAAGTACACCAGAATCATAGGCCAACATCCAGAAAGGGAGAGGGGCTGAGGTCATTGCAAGTCAGCAGGTGTGGAGGGCAGGGCCCCCCCCCCTCCCCAGTCCTTTTCACTCTCTGTATTCAGAGCTCTCAGGGAACACCAGGAAGGACCACAACGCCCCCCACCTCTCCTTGTTCACACATCACCACCTCTTTCGACGCTCGCTGTTCCCCCCTCATTGCTGGACTCAAGTTCAAACTTATTAAATCTGAACTTCTACCTAGTTCTCTAAGATGCTCAGGGTGCTCAGCCAGTCTCCCGAGACCCCTGGACTGACAGTGAGAGTGTCTCGGCCAGCAACAGGCTCCTTGGAACTGCAGGCTTGGCAGAAACAAAGCTTGACAGCAAGCAACAAGCGGACACTGGCTTTTATATTGCAACAGTATTATTCCTGCGACATTCTACGATTTAACAGAATCGTCTATGTTACATAACCTGACATTTAGTTTTCCTTTTCTACTTTACCTGTCGAGAAGTACAAAGTTATACTTTTTTTTTTTTTAAGAAGAGGGAGAGAGCGAATCTTTTTTTTTCTTTTAAAGATTTTATTTATTTATTCGACAGAGATAGAGACAGCCAGCGAAAGAGGGAACACAAGCAGGGGGAGTAGGAGAGGAAGAAGCAGGCTCATAGCGGAGGAGCCTGATGTGGGGCTCGATCCCAGAATGCCGGGATCACGCCCTGAGCCAAAGGCGGATGCTTAACCGCTGTGCCACCCAGGCGCCCCCAAAGTTATACTTTTTATTCTGAAACACAAAGAAATTACTTTAGCTCACTCAAAAGAGACTTTGTAACTGAAAAGTTACTTACTATTTTGGACACTTACTAGGTACCAGGCACTTGCTTAGGTTACACTTAACCTTCACAAAAACCCTTTAAGGTAAGGGTCTACTGTATCCCCATATATATGTATACATATAAAGGAAACAGTAACACAGAGAGGTTAACTTGCCTAAGGTCACAGAGCTAGGGGTAGCAGACCCAAAATATGAGCCTCGGTCAGCCTGGTTCCAGAGCCTATGTTCTTAACTTCCTTTGCCCCTCAAAAGGTGCAAAACAAACAGAAAATCAGAATTAACAGAAGAAACGTAACAGAATGGGAGAAGAAATTTCCACCACAGCACACACACATTTGAGCAAACCACAAATTCTTAACCCTTCCATATCCATACCCTTTTCTGAGACCTCTGTCCAGACTTCAGGAATGAAATTGAATTTTCCACTGGTGATCTGATCCTTCAAAGACACCTGAGTCTTATGCTCAGAGAAAGGTGGATACCCACTAAGGCTGAATATTTGAAGACAGAGACAGGAAAAGAAATCAAATTATATTCTCAGTGGCATTCAGACATACAGATTAGATTTTTCTTTAAATCAATGGTCAAAAAAAGTCACCCAATTTAAACACAAGCTCTCTACCTGGACACGTTCCTGATTTCACCTAATTATCTCCAACCAGATTCTGAAGCAAAGAAACTTTTCTTACCAAATAAAAAGAATAACTCCTAAACTCCAGCAATCCACAGCTCGGTTATATCCAGCAGTCCCAAAGGAATTAAGAACCTCAGGAGCCAGGTAGGTGGGAGTACCACATAAGGTTCTCATAAGAGAGGTCTCCCCCAAAATCTTAGACTGCCCAAAATCAGTAATCTAAAATCAAGGACAAAAGGGAATCACTTTTAATGGTGCCATAAAATAAAAAGATTGACATAGTCTGCCAGTCCTAAAAGGCATGCAGGCTAGATCAGTTCCTATCCTAAATGGTTCATGCCTGCCGTTAATCTGCAATCTATAACTTTAACACTGCAAGTTAAATTTCATTTTGCTTAAATTAAAATTTCCAAGCCAAGGAAGCTCAAGGTTTCTTCTCCAACTTATCTGTGGCAACCTTACAAAAGGTTTATAACCCTTATCTAACCCAGACTCTAGGGTCCTGATTAGTTATCTATGGTTTTTCTTAGACCCTAGTTTCTCAACCAATCTCAACACTGGAATACTTGAGGAGCTTGGGAAAAGTACTAATCCTGGGTGCCACCTTCAGCAAACTCTGAGATGAAGTCTGGGTGTCACGATTTTTTTTTTTTAAATCAATAGGAGATTTTATAGTGAAGCCAGGCTTGGGAAGCACACTGCCTTAGAAAGCAGGGGAAGACAGGGGATGAGATTCTCTCATCCATCTAGACCCCGTCCTTCCTCTCTGCACAAAAGTGGCTTGTATATAGTGGAGCTCAATAAATGCTCATTAGAATCTCGATCGGAGCAATACTGCCTGATTGCTAAAATAACTGCTAATAGTGGAAAGGTCAAATTCTCCACCTTTTTATGCCCCCACTTTTTACTTGATGAATTTTTTAAGTTTATGAACAGAAATCTACTGGTGTGGCCACATACAGAACATAAATTTCTTACCTTTATAAGACAGTCCTCTTTTTGAGATGAGAGTAGAACATTCTCTGGCTTTAAGTCCCGATGTATAATACCATTTTCATGAAGGTACTACACAGAAAGGGAGGCATGACCCTTGGATTTATGGGGTAGGTAGGTGAGTAAAGACAGACAGACACATACACAGACACACACACCCCTTACAGCTGGGTGAAACATAAGCCAGGTTACTCACAACCACATTCCCCCAAATTATAAGAAACTACTGGGTAATGGGCTTAACGTTTACAAAGTTGTTTTCTTTCTAAGATTTTATTTATTCGAGAGAGAATGAGCGAGTGAGAGAGAGCACAAGCAGGGGGAGGGGAAAAGGGAGAGGGAGCAGACTCCCTCCTGGGCAGGGAGCCCCATGCCAGGCTCAATCCCAGGACCCCGGGATCATGACCTGAGCCAAAGGCAGATGCTTAACCAACTGAGCCACCCAGGTGCCCCACAAATTTGTTTTCGAGAAAATCTTTAGGGGTGCCTGACTGGCTCAGTCAGTAAAGCATTCGACTCTTGATCTCAGGGTTGTGAGTGCAAGCCCCACGTTGGTGTGATTACTTAACAAAAAATCTTGAAAGAAAAAGATTAAAATGCCACTTATGACAGTAGACCATTTATTTCACTCTTCAGAATAATAAACATCCCTTCACATTGCCAGAAATATGAAGTGTCAATTTCAATAGTAAAAATGTAAATGGGTGGGTGCCTGGGTGGCTCAGTCAGTTAAGTGTCTGTCTTCTGCTGAAGTCATGATCCCAGGGTCCCAGGATTGAGTCCCGCATCGGGTTCCTTGTTCAGCGGAGAATCTGCTTCTCCCTCTGACACCCCCCCCACCAACTATTCATGCTCACGCTCTCTCTCTCCCTTTCTCTCTCTCTCAAAAAATTTTTTAAAAATGTAAATGGGTGATAAAAGTATTTTGAGATCTTATTAAAGTAAACCACAGAAGTTCCATCAAAATAATGTATTTGGTTATTCTTTTCCTGAGAATATTTTTTAAGGGCCTCTCTATAAAGTACATAACTGTAAATTATCTGTTTAAGTACCCAGAGTTCGCATATTCCTCAAGTCGAAGACTGAGTTCATCTTCACAATCTCTATGTCTGAAATAGAATGTTGATGTCTCTGGACTCATCATTTCTATACACAAAGTCATTCCTTACGAAAAAAATTCCCACATCCACCAACCTGCACTCAATTCATCTTAATATTCTCGGTGTGACAGAAGGGAGAGAATAAATCATTAAGAGAGTTATGGTTAGGGAAAGCGGACTTCAATTTATCTGGATGCCCCTCTGGGTCTGGAGCAAAAATCCCTCCAAAACACTGTCAACAGGAGAAAGACCCAACAAAGCCCCCCCCGGAGGGCAAACCCAGGTGAACCAGCCCCAGGAGAATCTCCCTCAACAGGAAAGCCGCTTCCAATCACTCAGTTTCCCGCGTGGAGTGGGCCTTCAGGGGAAGAAATCATGGTGGGGAATCACCGCAGCTAAGTTTGGTTTGAAAAGGTGACGTTCCTCTAGGCGGGCAGCGTGCCACAGGCTGCTCCTCCACCCAACGTTTTCACCGAACAGGGAGGGCGGCGTGCATGCCCGCCCACCTGCCGCTGCCCTTCACAGGACGCTGCACGTACGGGGCCGCCTGGTACTGTGCGCTGGGGGAGCGACCGTCTGTCACAACCACCCCACCTTGCCAGCCTTACTCTCCCACCCGCCCGCCCCCAAGCTCCCAGCAGGTAAGGGGGGTTTCTAAAAGGTTCAGGCCCAAGCAGAGCTCAGTGCCCCTCCAGATATACCTCCACGTTAAAGAGAAGACACGTGAGGCCCTGTGTTTATTTCTGTAACTCCCCTTCTTACTGTCACTAAGCTTCCCGGCAAGAGCTCTCTGGTCTGAGTCAAAGGGGTGGGATGTTCTTGCCAAGAACAGAACAGCACAAGCACAGACAGACTCTCTGCCCTCCGGGTTTTATGCACCATCCCTTGCTTCCCGCCTAACTTAGGGAGTAATTCAGCTACAAGGAGGGCGTCAAAAGAACCGAGGGCTTCTCTTACCTGTACAGCCAGGAGCATCTGGTAAAAATAGAGTTTACACGTAGCTTCTTTGAGGCGCTTATTCCCCACCACCCTGTCGAAAAGCTCTCCTCCTTCCATCCTGAAACACACGGGCAAAGCAGGTGGCTCGTTCCTGGCGGGAGACACACTTGGATGGAAGACGATGGAAGACAATCACACACACACACACACACACACACACACACACACACGCTCTTTCAGACAAGCAAAGAGCTGCCTTTTGTACCCACTCCCGAGGACTCCCACTTGTAAAAGCAGTGAGGTAGTTAAGTCTCCTCTCCACGGCGAAGAGGTCCTCGCTGGAAACGAAGGAACAGGGAAAGTTGGAAGCAGCAGGCAGTGGGCACCGGACACACTTGGGAGCTTTTAAGAATCTGACTCAGTGGACTGGAGGCGGAGCCCACGAGTTTGCGTTTTTACCACACACCCCAGGGGATCCTGTGGCTGGCCTATAGCAGCAAGCAGGAGTCCGCAATCAGACAACTGGGGTCTGAACCCCTGTTCCCTCACTTCCCACTGTGGGACTTTGGGCAAGTTATGTCACCTCTCTGAGCTTGTGTCTGCCTCTTAAAAAACAGGGATCATCCCCCGCACACACACCTTGATGGCTGTTGTAAAAAGAGATAATATAGGTAAGGCAGCCGGCACAATGTGGGTGCTTGGCAGGGTTATTCAAGCCCTCTGAACTTTAGTCTTCTGTAAAGGGGGGCTAAACACAGTAACCCATCAGTAACTTGTAAGTAACCTGGATGACCATTACGAAGGACTCAATCCATGTGAAGAGGTTAGAGCAGGAACTGGCTCACAGCAAGGACTTCGTTAGTCTCAGTGGCTGTTACTGTATTATTACTGAACTGTTTTAAGTAGGTCCAGTCCGACAGCAACAGATATTCCCTTAAACACAGCAAGAGTCGTCCAGTCTTTCCTAGTGCGATGATCGAGGCTGTTTACTATAAAATCTTAAGTGGTCAACCTGCGTACCACTGTGTGCCCCTCAGGAGCAAAGCCTCGCCGGTCTGTCACAACAGCCGCTCCCAGAAACACTGCATATGTATACAGGAATGAGCAGCAAGACAGGCTTCTTCCAGGGACGAGACCGGAAATTGTTTTGGTCCCACACAGAAGGCAGGACTTCGTGATTACGGACATGAACCAGCAAGTAAACCCGCAACAAAAAGATAATCAGGTGTCACCACAGCACTCAGCACCGCGATCCCAAGCAGAGAGATCCACCCAGGCAGGTGCTTCAGAGTAATTAATATCCACCTGTGTTTGCGCACCTATGTGTACAGGGGGCTCTGCTGGGCACTGTCCACCCCTCATTGTATTTAATCTTTATGACTCTGCACATGGGTCATTATTACGACCCCCTCAACACTAGCAAAGTAAGACTCAGAGACATGAAGTAAACTCACCAGCAGTCACCTACAGAGTGGGATTCAAACTCAGGCCTCAGACCCAAGGCCTGGAACCTCTAAGCCACGTGCCTTTGGAAACACTGGAGAATTTTAGAATCAACACAAACCCCACATGCACACTTTGTGAGCCCCACCACCACATACATATGATGAGGGCCCCCCGGATGAGAAAAATGCACGCCAGCCTTAGATTCTCCGGTGGTTTATAGGCAATTAAATAGAAACAAATAGAAAAGTTTATTACTTACAATTCCAAAACAATGTAATAATCTTCGGCATCAAAAAAGTCTTTAATCTTGATGATACAAGGCTAAGAGGGAAAAGAGGAAAAGTCGTGAGAAGCTCCCAAGAGGAAAACCACGGGAGCAGAACTCGGGCATTTGGTCCCTTGCCTCAAGACACTGAGGTTCATACTGCAGAAAAGGCAGAACACTGAGCTGGCTCCTTAGTGAGAACGTGCAAGAAACCCTCCATCCCACCAAGCTGGCGAGGGGCGGTTCATGTTTCACACACAAGGACTGCACCACGGAAGGAAGGCCAGTCTCTCCCCAGCATTCCTCCTCACTGCCCCAGAGCACAGGAACTGAAGGACACCTAAGGGACCTGAAGAGCCTAACACTAGCGTGCATCCTCCTCTCCAGACCACAAAACACCCCTCCCGCCCTAGAGTCCCTGTGTTCTTTCCCAATGTCACGCTTGGCTCGCCACCCTCCTGCCTGGTGATCCAGCCCTCTGGGCACACCTGGCCTCCAGCACCAGGCCCCCAGTTCAAACGTCACCCTCGGAATGCATCCGCAATCCCCTGCACTGGTTCTCATCTGTGCTGCCTCACGCCGCATCTTCAATGTCTGTCTCCCCACCAGGCTGTGAGCTCCAGGAGGGCAGAAAAAGGAAACCGACACCCACCGCGGGTCTCCTTCCATCAGGCACTCCACGGGTCGAGTCAAGTCTTATTTATCTTTCTAGGACCAACATTCAGCAGAACAGCCAGCACACAGGGGACATTCATACGATGACCCGGTTAATACAAACATCAGCAATAAGAGAAACACCACCCACTGAGGGTAGACTCTGCCAGCCCCATCTTGTTTTGTTTTGTTTTTAAAGATTTTTATTTATTTAACAGAGAGAGAGAGAGAGAGAGCACAAGCAGGGGGAGGGGCAGAGGGAGAGGGAGAAACAGGTCCCCAGCAGAGCAAAGAGACCGATGTGGGGCTCAATTCCAGAACCCTGGGATCATGACCTGAGCCGAAAGGTAGACGCTTAACCGACGGGGCCACCCAGATGCCCCTGCCAGCCCCATTTTGGTTATGGCATACACAGCCATCTCCCCCACTCCTTACCTATGATCATAGTATATACTTGCTCTCCCTGACCATTTGTTATTGTCACAATCATGAAGACACTGGAAATGTAGTATTATATTAAGAGGAATAGAGAGGAAAGGAAAACTAAAATGCTCATACACTGTAACAGCAAGGCAACAGGCTATCTCAAATTGATAAACCAAGAGTAGTTCATGCGTATTATGCAGAAATATGGATACACCTGTTTAAAAAAACAGATCAAAGAGTTCTAAAATGTTTGTGGGGGAGGACTGGGGGGCTGCAGAGTTACAATGTATATAAACCTTTAAGCAAGATTTGACTCTCTAGACTCTGTGCATGTGATTAAAGGAGAAGCAGAAGAAAAGACACACATGGAAAAGGAACAGGAGGTCAGAGGAACAAATGAGAGCTTCTTGGTTCTGCCTGGCTTCATCCGGCAGGGCCAGGGCCCACCTGGGAACGGATGGGTCTGAGAGCTGATGGAGCACGAGAAGGTGCCCAGCAGTCAGAGCCCGTAGGCGCTGCCTCCTCTAAGGTCATTCATTGGCTACAGCATCACGGCTGAAGGTGTCTCTCGTGAACCAGAAGCTACCACCCCAAACCCTCCACTTAGATCATACAGGGAACAGTTTAGGGAATGACAGGTTGCTGTCATTCCCCAAGCATGTTCTCCACGCAGAAAGCTTGGCAAACACATCTCATCGAACTCCTACACTGACCTGTAAGGTATGCATCCTTATTGTCTCCACTGCACAGATGAGCAAACAGAGGCTCTGAAAAGTGAAATGACCTTCTCAGAGCCAGGAGGTAAGAGAGATGGGATTGGGAACCCAGGTCTGTCTCCCCTCTGGGCTGAAGCCATAGGAGGGGAGGGACAGCCAAATCCATCTGTGCTCACCACCACCCAGGCCTTAGGAGACAGGCTGGCACAGTAAGTGTCTGACGACTGATTGGATCAATCCCAAATGCCAGGCTCTGCTGGGCTATCAGGCTCTACTCATTACCCCCGAAATGCACTCATGAGCCCATATTTAATTTCCAAGAGCTTTCCACATGCCCTTGTAAACTGCCAAGAAATTACCTCAGGAGATCTTTTCTGAGGATTCTAAATTCCTCTCGACTACAGTGGACAGTGGATTTGTGTAAATGTTATGTTTGGGGGCCTTCTGACATCAGAAAAAATTCCCTGAGGATTTGAAGTGTTTACCTCACATCCATGTTTGAAGCAACACCACCCCAGAAAATTAGAGGGCTCCTCTCTTTAACAAGAGATTCCAGATCCCTAGGGGGGAAAAGGCTACTTCAGGGAAGAGGAGGAAGTTGCAAGGGAATTAGAAGAAGACTAAGCCAGGATGCTGGCTACTCAGATTTTCCTGGGTTCAGACCCACCCACTGGGGTCTAAAAGAAACTGTTGAACTATTGTGTGGACAGCGGTGACTCTGTTCTTAATTCCTATTTATTGTTTGGGGATTTGAGGAGGTGAGAGAAGGCAGAATAAATCATTTGGTTGCTTGGAGGTTAAGAACCAGAATTAGATCCAGGCGTCTGGGTAGCACAGCTGGTTAAGTGCCCCACTCTTGATTTTGGCTCAGGTCATGATCTCAGGGTTGTGGATCAAATGCCAGCATCAGGCTCCTCGCTGGGCATGGAGCCTGCTTAAGATTCTCTCTTATCCTCTCCCCTCTGCCCCTACCCCCCCCCCCAAAAAAAAAAAAAAAAAAAAAGAAAAGAAAAGAAGAAAAAAAGAGCCAGAGTAAGATCATCCTTAGCTGTAGAGACTGGAGGTCTAATTCCAAGTTTCAATTCCAATGCCAACTTAGCTCATGACTTCACGGGGGCTCATGAAATAATGAAGAAACAGAAAAAACAATAAAAAGGAAGATGGGATCAGCCCACAACTCTAACTTCTCTTCTCACTTCTTAAAGAACAGACTCACTTTCCAGTGAGACAAGGTCATCATTGCACAAATGACAGGAACTATTTGTACTCACTGAGATAAATGGAAATCAGTACCATCAAAAGGTATTCAGAGGTACTGAAACTTCAGGTATAATTAAACCAAATTTACCAAATTAGCATTGTCTTCCCAAACATAATCAGTTGATCAAATCCCTATAAGATTAAATACTCAGGAAATTTACGTGTTTTGGTCAAAAACTCACTCAATGGAAATATCACAGTTATTTATTACCAAATCTGGGGCGCCTGGGTGGCTCAGTCAGCTAAGCAGCTGCCTTCGGCTCAGGTCATGATCCCAGAGTCCTGGGATCAAGCCCTGCATCGGGCTCCTTGCTCAGCAGGAAGCCTGCTTCTCCCTCTCCCTCTGCCCTTCCCCCTGCTCGTGCTCTCTGTCAAACAAATAAATAAAATCTTTAAAAAAAAAAAATCATGAAATCTTTATACAGTATTGTCCTCTCAAAATTTCAGGGTAAAGCTCTTCCCAGCTAAACTACACCTGAACACATACACCAATGTATGTGTACCCACACATGTATGTGCACACACACACACACACACACACACACATGCACACACACACACAATTAAGGAACCCATGTTAATACTAGCTTTATTAAACTGAAATAGTTTGTATTCATCCTGTATTTTGAGAGCAATGGATGTAAGTATGGGTCATACTTTACAGCAATACTTACATGATCTAGTTTTTTCAAAATTTCTATTTCTGTTTCAACATTGGGAGGTGGATCCTTTGATAAATTAAAAGACATTAAAGTTTGTTAATAACAGTAGTAATCGATATTTAGAAAATACTTAGATACAACTTAGTTGAGTAAAAGCTGCCTGCCTGAGTTCCACACACCCAGCCCTACCCATACAGACAACTCAAGGCTTAGAGGTCAAAGAATTAAATCACTCACCTAAAAATCACTCTGCAGAGTGCTTGGCAAACAATAAGCATTCAGTAAATGACCACCCCTATGCCAACCTCTTTATTTAAAAGAGTCCTCTTACAGAAGTCTCATAATCCCAAAGTGAACTGGGTTCCATAATTATCCCCATTTCACAGATGGAGTAACGGAGGCTCAGAGAAAGGAAGCCATTTGCTCCAGTTCTCCCAGCCAGAAACAAGCGTGCTTCCACTGTTCTCACGCTTACCTGGTAAGCTCTCTCTCTCTCTCTTTAAGTTTGTATTGGAATTCAGTTAGTTAACATACAATGTAATATTGGTTGTTAGCTCTGTCTCTCTGGCTGAGGAATTGTTTATACTCATAAAAATGATACAATAAACAAACCACAGAAAAGAGGTATTCAATTAAATTGTGAAAGGAAAATGTCAAGCCAAATTTCTAATAATGGAGCAGACACAGGTTCCAATTTGCTGCAGGCTGACGTATTTACTGAGACGCCAACGAGAGGAAGCACCAGAGGACTGGAGCTGCTCTCCACTGCAATTCCAAAAGGATGAATCAACTTACTCAGCCTCACGGGCTACACCCTCCAAAGCGAAGAGGATATAGAATTACATATTTATGTAAAATGGACTTCGGCTAAGAAACCCAGATGTTTAATTTTAAAAGCCTGCCTCTTCCTGTAAGCTGTTAAACTCATTACCAAGTCAGGGCGTACTCTGATGATAGAGAGGTCTTAAAGAGTCCAATCTGATTTGAAAGATGAAATTAAGAAGTACAATTTTGCTCCAAGTCATTAACAATCCGGTAGGTATTTTCTTCCCCCTCAAAACAGGAAACAAATCCAGAATCACGGGGGAAAAGCAGCTACTACAAAGTGAACACAGAAAGGAAATTGCTCTTGCCATGTGAGAATGGCATTGTCCTTGGCGCGGGTCGGGGGTGAGGGATCCATTTTTAAGGAATGTGAAAGTATAATGGCCAGAAACAAGTGGCCACAAAGGAAAATGTGATTAGAGACTTCACTTTACATTACTTTGTAGGGTCATGTGTTGAAAGACCAATACATTTCAGCATTTCACCAATGCAGTAAATGTGTATTAGAGAAAATGTGATAAAATGAATGCCTACATATACAATTAAATAATTTAATTAAGATTTTTAAAAATCTATAGATGCTAAGATATTCACTGTTTCGTTATCGGGAAGGGCAAAGAACCAGAAATTATCCAAATGATCAAACAGAGCAATGGGTGAATAAATTACAATAAAGTTCACGAAAGAGGCTCAATCATCACAAAGCATCTATTAGGGAAAAGTTTATGCATTAATGCTTATGTGGAAAGCAGAATACAAAATTGTATATACAACATGATTTCAACCATCTAAAAATGCAAATTTGTATGACAAGGACTACAAGGAAAAAGAAAACTGGAAACAGCTGTGGAGTTACAGTGGTGGGGATATGGCTGGGGTTTTTTTCCCCCCAAATTCCCTTCCATGTACTGTAAAAACTTGTAACAACTTGGGGGGGGAGAAAACACTTCCAGTACATTATTACATACAATGAAATATTTTTGGAGCCAAGCTATTAATAAGTACATTTCTAGGTTAGTTGAATATACTCAAAAAAAAAAAAAAATTAGGGGGGAAGGGGCAGAGGGAGAGAGAAAATCTTAAGCAGGCTCCACGCGCAGTGCAGACCCAACACAGGGCTTGATCTCATGACCCTGAGACCATGACCTGAGTGGAAATCAAGAGTCAGACACTTAACTGACTGAGCCACCCAGGAGCCCCAATACTCAAAATTTTTCAATGTTGTTTAATATAAATTCACATATGTGAACAGTGAATTCTTGCTGACACTGAAAATCACCACTCTCAAATTATGTGGTGACGTTAAGAAGTGTTAAAAACAGCTGAGCATCCACAAACAGGTACTTACTGCCCCACTCTCAGAGCCAATAGTGAACTTCCTTTTGCTGATGATTTTTATGGCTACTTTCTTACATGTTTTCCTCTCAAAAGCTAGCTTCACTTCACCACAGGCACCGCTACAGAGAGAAACATAAAATGATCAATTATCAGAATGCTCTCAACCATGAGACCCATCACTACTGTGCTGGCCTCAACTATTACAAGTTAAACACCGTCCACACACAACCCTTCTTCCATTGTCCCTGTTTGCAGACAACACAGTGAAACCTCACCAGTGTTAAAATGTCAAGGGCATAAGTGAATGTGGACCATCCAACAGCACTGAGTCAGCTCCAAATTCCACTTTTTGAGCTGAGAGATACAAACTTAAGTCTTACTGGCACCCAAAAGTGTGAAATTCTCAGAAAGACGCTAAGAACAAATAAAGAGAGAAATTACTTATCCTAGAGTCAGAGAAGCATCAAGTAGAACAAAGTCCTAGACAAAAATGAATGACTGACAAAAGTTATAGTAAATCGCAACTACAAATGAATTACTTTCATTGATATGGTCTTTCTTATTCAAGCGAACTACACCAGCAGGTGATGCCATGAATGTCACCCTAAATAAAATCACAAGACCAAAAAAACCACGATACCAAAAAAACAAAAGTATTAGGCAACTAACCTGCTTGCAGCTAACTCTTAAAGATTTGCAATTAATTGAGATACTGTAATGGGAGGAGGACTAATACCCAGGGTACCACCTAAAATACGGGTAATCCGATGAGCTCTGTTCTCCAAAGCTTGGGTCAAGGGAAGGAAATGGTTACTCAAGTATCAATCACTCATTACACACCCGAAGTAGACTGTAACTATTATGACTTTGGAATGGGACGATGGGTTTGCCAAGACTTTTTCTTAATTGCATATTGTATGGGGCGCCTGGGTGGCTCAGTCGTTAACTGTCTGCCTTTGGCTCAGGGCGTGATCCCAGAGTCCTGGGATCGAGTCCCACATCAGGCTCCTCCGCTGGGAGCCTGCTTCTTCCTCTCCCACTCCCCCTGCTTGTGTTCCCTCTCTCCGTTAAATAAATAAATAAAATCCTTAAAACTAAAAAATTAATAATTGCATATTGTATAGATACATAACAAAATTTACCGTTGTAACCATTTTAAAATGGACAATTCAGTGGCATTACGTACATCCTCAGTGTCGTGCAACCATCACCCCTGTCCAGTTGCAGAACTTTTTTATCAGCCCAAATGCAAACCCCACCCCCATTCTATGCTGCAGCCAGCCCCTGGCAGCCACTCATCTGCTCTGTCTCAGTGGATTTGCCTCTTCTGAATATCTCCTATCAATGAAATCACACAACATGTGGCCCCTTGTGTCTGGCTTCTTTCACTTAGCATGTTCTCAAGGTTCAGCCATGCTGTAGTATGGATCAGTATTTCATTCCTCTTTATAGCTAAATAATATTCCACTGTGGGGCGCTGGGTGGCTCAGCTGGTTAAGCGTCTGCCTTTGGCTCAGTTCATGATCCCAGGGTCCTGGGATTGAGTCCCACATCAAGCCCTTACTCAGTGGGGAGCCTGCTTCTCCCTCTGTCCACCACTTCCCCCTGCTTGTGCTCTGACAAAATCTTTTTAAAAATACTAAAAAAAATAAATATATAAATAATATCCCATTGTACAGATATATCGCAGTTTGTTTATTCATTTGTTGATGGAGACTTGGATTGTTTCCACCTTTTGGCTATTGTGAATAGAGCTGAAATGAACATTCATGCATAAGTTTTATTTGAACACCTGTTTTCAACTGGGAGGGGGTTATATACCTACAAGGGGGAATCACTGGGTCATAAGGTAATTCTATGCTTAACGCTTTTTTTTTTTTAAGATTTTATTTATTTATTTGACAGAGAGAGAGACAGCCAGCGAGAGAGGGAACACAGCAGGGGGAGTGGGAGAGGAAGAAGCAGGCTCCCCGCAGAGCAGGGAGCCCAATGCAGGGCTCGATCCCAGGACCCTGTGACCACGCCATGAGCTGAAAGCAGACACTTAACGACTGAGCCACCCAGGCACCCCTCTATGCTTAACTCTTTGATAAACCAATCAACTATTTCCCACAGTGGCTACATCATTTCACGTTCCCATGTAGTATATAGAGTTTCCAATTTCTCTGCATCCTTACAAACACTTGTTACCTTCCGTTTCTTTACTATGGCCATCCTAGTGGCTGCAAAGTAGTATCTCATGGTGGTTTTCATTTGCATTTCCCTAATGACTAATGATGAGCAGTGTGGTTGCTGGTCAATTGTACATCTTCTTTCAAGAAGGCTATTTAAATCCTTTGCCCATTTATAAATTGGATAGTTTTTCTTTTGTTGTTCTTTATTCTGAATACTAGATCCCTATCAGATATACCATTTGCAAGTATTTTCTCTCTGTGGGTTGCGTTTCACTCCCTTGATAGTATCTTGATGCACTAAAGTTTTTAAATTTGATCAAGTCTAATTTATCCATTTTTTTTTCCTTTTGTTGCTTATACTTCTGGTACCATATTTAAGAAACCAACGCCAAATCCAAGGTCATGAAGGGTTATCCCTGTTTCCTTCTTACAGTTTAATAGCTTTATCTTACATTTAGGTTTTGGGTTTTTTTAAGATTTTATTTATTTGAGAGTGAGTGAGTGAGAGAGAGAGAGAGAATGAGAAGGGGAAGGGTCCGAGGGAGAAGCAGACTCCCTGCTGAGCAGGGAGCCTGACGTGGGTCTCGATCCTGGGACCCCGGGATCATGACCTGAGCCGAAGGCAGACGCTTCACCAACTGAGCCACCCCGGTGCCCCTAGTTTTTTCCTTTGAGTTAATTTTTGTATATACTGTGAGATAACGGTCTGTATAACTATTATATTTTAAAATGTGCTCAAAACACTTTCCAATTGCCCTTCTAATTAAGTCACCTTTTGTCTGAGAAATTTTCCCTGCATCGATGCAGCCCTAGTGGAGTATCTCTAATAGTACCGTGGGGTGGACATGTAACCAAAATTGAGCCAGTCAAGGTTCTCCCTGGAATCAAATGCTGATGTTGGGAAAGAAAAAGTTCTACGTGTGGTGGTTTCTAGAAGGAAAAAAAATATGAATGTGGGGCTCCTGGAAACCATCTTTCCTGCCACACAGAGAAAGCAAATCTAAAGGCAACCTATAGTAGCTGAATCAATAGATGGGAGCCGGAGCCCTGGCAACACTGTAGGAGCCCTAAATCCAGCCACAGGTAAAGCCACACAGATAATCAGAACTCGAAGAGTGAAATAAAGCCCTAAAGGCCACCTGGTCCAGTCATACCTGAAATCAGCCATGCCCCTGTTACAAGAGTTAGTAAATTTCTTTTCTTTCCTGACTCATATAAGATTCTGTCATCTGCTAAAAGTTAGAGGATTTTCCCTTAGAAAAAATAAGAGTCCCATATATTTCTTAAGGGTGGGCACAAATTTGGCTGTAAATTTCCAAGCATCAATGCAAATATGAAAACATAGTGAGTTACTGAATTTAATATCCATCAACTAAAATATCTCCCATAGATGATCATAAAAAGTATACCGTGTCTGATTCTATGTGGCAGGAATACAGGTGATTATTTCCTTCTACCAATTTCTACTTTCCTGTTTCCAAAAATGTTAAAAGAAAGGTCTCTCGGGTGGAGGAGGGGTGGGAGACTGAAGGACCATGATGCAATATGGTAAAGGTGTCCTTAAGGAAGTGGTTCTCGGGGTGCCTGGCTGGCTCAGGTGGGAGGGCACGTGACTCTTATTTTGGGGTCATGAGTTCCAGCCCCATATTGGGTATACGGATTACTTAAATAAATAAAACTTAAAAACCTAAGGAAGTGGTTTTCAAAGTAGGATTAGGCAACCCCTAAGAGACCCCAAGATGCTTTCAGGGTGTGTCCATAAAGCCTAAACTATGTGCAAAATAATACTAAGATATTATTTGTCCTTTTCATTCTCATTCTCTCATGAGCGTACAATTTTCCAGAGGCTGTACGGCATGTGATATAATAGACCAAACAAAGTAGCAAGTATCAGGATCTGGTCATTTTCTAGTAAAACAGATATCAAAGACATTTGCAAAAACGTGAAACAATGTCTCTCTTCTCATTGATCTTTATTTAAAGAATAATTGTGCACTAAAAACATTACTTACCTTTTTTTTAAAGATTTTTTTATTTATTTGAGAGAGAGAGAATGAGTGGGAAGGGCAGAGGGAGAGGGAAAGAACCCCAACCCACTGAGTGGGGAGCCTGACATGGGGGCTCAATCCCATGACCCTGAGATCATGACCTGGGCCGAAATCACTTTAACCAACTGAGTCACCCAGGCTCACCAAAAACATTATTTATCTTAACATAAGTGAGTTCTTTAATGCATTAATAAATACTATTAATGTCTGTATTATAACTGATTATAATACAATTAATATCAATAGATTTAAGCCATGTGAACAAAAGCCCTGTGGTGTCCTCAGTAATTTTTAAGGGCGTAAGGAGTCCCGGACTGCCTGGGTGGCTCAGTCATTAAGTGTCTGGGGTCATGATCTCAGGGTCCTGGAACTGAGCCCTGCACAGGGCTCCCCACTCAGCGGGATGTCTGCTTCTCCCACTCCCTCTGCCCCTCCCCCAGCTCATGCTCTTTCTCGCTCTCTTGCTCTCTCTCTCTCAAATAAATAAAATCTTTCAAGAAGGGAAGGAAGGAAGGAAGAAAAAGTGTAAGGGGTCCTGAAACCAAACATTTTAAGAACTTTGCCCCGATTCAATGCTCAGTTTCATTTCACTTCCCAAGATGTCACAAATTCTGAAGAGGGCATAAATGCAGTAAGTGTTTCTTTTTTGGAAGGTAATAAAAATGTTCTAAAATTGATTGTGGTAAAGGTTTCACAATTCTGTGAATATATTAAAAATCATTAAATTATATACGTTATATGGATGAATTATATGGTATCAGAACTTTTTAAAAATTAATTTATCAAATAAATCAGTAACACACCGATGACAAACAAGTTCCCTACAAATATGAAGTTAATGAATGTTATAAAACCAGGAACAAGAAACTAATCAATGACAAATGTTCAGAAAAAAACGAATGGCAATTTCCATAATAACAAAAGAAAATTTTACCTTCCAAGAGTTTTTGACATGATGTATTGGTCTCTTAATTCCTTAGGATAAACTGACTGATCATCTACAGTCAGATCAAAAAATACAAAAACTAAGGGAGAAAGGACAGAAATAAGTCTCATTAATTCATTCAATAAGGAGAAGATAAATGGTCCTAAAACTTAATAAACACATGTGATGTAAGATAATTATTTTTAATTATATTTAACACCTAACTCTAACAGAATTATTTAGCCAGGCTAATAATAATTTCATAATATTATGAAATTATATTTCATTCCTATATTATGAAATCCATGGAAAATGACAGTCGAATCCACTCTTTCATAGAAATACACAGCATCATCTCACCATAGTGCAGGAAATCCATACATACATGCTAGCCTTATTCCTTTGCCCCAGAAATTATTTATCAATTGCAACTAATATAAAATACCCATGCAAGATTAGTCCCTGCCTGAGCAGGAAAAAAAAAAAAAAAATACCTATGCAGATCAGCATATGCCCAGAACCAAAAAGCAATTCGTTTGAGCCTAGAAAAAAATGTTCTAGGTAAATAAACATCCCAATAAAATTAGACCACAGGTCTAATTTCTAATACTAGAAATACTACTTCTAATACTAGAAGATAAGTGTTACCCTCTCTTTCCCATTTATATACCTCTACATGTCTGGCATTTTATAGTGCAAACCATCTTGAACCTACTTGGGAAGTTAAATAAATAGCATTTTCCCCCAAATCCCCTTATTTCTCCATTATTTGGCCTGTATGCAAAAAAAAAAAAAAAAAAGAAAGAAAGAAAGAAAAATAACCCCACTCACTTAAAAATTTAACCATCCCTGTGGGCCAAGGCTGCAACCAATTACCAACATTTCAATTCTATAAAATCAATGGTAAATTCACAACTGCCTATATCATCTTGAAAGAGTGAAATTTGTTGGGGCGCCTGGGTGGCGCAGTCGTTAAGCGTCTGCCTTTGGTTCAGGGCATGATCCCGGCGTTCTGGGACCGAGCCCCACATCAGGCTCCTCCGCTATGAGCCTGCTTCTTCCTCTCCCACTCCCCCTGCTTGTGTTCCCTCTCTCGCTGGCTGTCTATCTCTGTCAAATAAATAAATAAAATCTTTAAAAAAAAAAAAAGAGTGAAATTTGTTGAGACCCCTGAGTTTCTCGTATTCAGGCAACAGGTTTCGACCTCCCTGGAGTAACGTAGAGTTCCAATTCTGGCACAAATCTGAGCCACCTGAGTCTACTTCATCCCAGGCTGGTCCTCATCAGACAGACACCTGCGTAGTGAATGAAATCTACTGGCAAACATACAACTGTTTCTCTATGCTTGTGGGTATTTATGAACCAAGAGGTTCCAGTGGCATCTGAGAATCTGGGAATTTGAGGGACGCTGGAGACCTATTTCTCACAGAAGTCAAGGTGTGCTTCAAGAGCTGCAAACTCAGTTGCCCACAGAAGCCAAGGTGATGTACACAGGGAAGGCTGGGGTGAGTGTTAGACAAGGTGGAGCAGCGAGGACTTGAATGGGCAACATACCGCACATCTAGAAAAAGGCAGGCTCTACTGAGCACTGGCTAATGCTCCAGGTATGGGATTACCGGATCCGTGTGGGCAATCCACCTCTTCAAAGCAATCTGGATTTTCACGTTCAAGTACAAACAGCAAATGCCTAATAAAATGCCAATAAACCAAATGCAATCTGCAGAGTAACAGCCTGATCTAGTTCGATTCTGGCCACATGTAGCCCATAGGACACCTGTTCCAAAGCAGAAAAGGTGCGCCTCAGAGAGACCAACTAGGAAAAGGCGGCACACAGCTTGTCAAGTAAGACAGAACAAATCTCAGCACCTGATTGTCACCTGCATCAGGGGGTCTCAAACAGCAAAACCCCATGCAGCTGCCCTGACTGTAATTATCAGATAGAAAACAAAAGAGAAACAGGGAAAACTATCATAAAATGTGCTTTAGGATGCCCAGTCTGAAGACTGACTCTATGAGAATCACCTACGCATGATTTTTTATATCCCTGGGACTCCTAGACCAGGAGCTATGTGACAGCACCTGGGGGCACCTGTATTTTTAAGGTGTTACCCCCCCACACATGCATCCTTCCCAGCCATTCAACTCTCACGTAGTTTCGTATAAAGTTCTGTGTGGTTTTTTTTTTCTTTTCAAAGAAATGAGAGTCTTCTTCTTGTCCAAGGGTTAAAAATCACATGAGATTACGTTTAACTCTATTGGTTGTTTTATTCTTTCTGTGCTGAGACATGTGTTCGTCTTAGATGTGGCATTAGTGAAGTTTTAGGAGTGGCTGCTTACAAAATGTTGCCCCATGATGACAGTAAACACCAACACTTTGAGAATAACCACGTGGTATTTAAGGTAGAAGCTTTAAACTGAGATTCTGCCTGAAAAACCCCAATGCCTGGCAGGTAGACGAAGTTCATACTGGCAGCAATTAAGGAATGGAAGGGATGAAAGGGAAGAATGAGAAAGGAAGGAAGAAGGAAGGAGAAGGATTCATGGCCTAAAACAACTCATCGACCCCGACTGATGTGGTATGAACTGCAACGTCAATGAACGAAGAGCCGTCTTAAGCAGTATCATTCCACTGACAGCAAAGGCCTTACACAAAACTAACCCAACCAATCAAACCTGAGAAAATCGACCTTGATAGCAATGTTTCGTTCATTTAAAAATGCACCTAGGGCTGCGCTGGATCCTGAATACTGACCTTTATCCAATCCTGAATACTTTATTTATCCAAACCATACTCTGCCAAGGGCATAATGTCCATTTTCCCTTTATAGGAGAGGAAGAAAAGATCCAGTAACCAGAAGATAGTAATGTTACCTTTATTACTCCACACTGACAGTGCAATTTCAGAATTGTTATTCAAAGGAAGGCGTCTTCCTTTCCCTACCAGCTCTCTATTTACAAAGGTTCCATTCCCACTGTGATCTTCTATGTATGCGATGTAAGAGTTTTTAGGACCCATTTCCTAAAATAGAGAACATTTTATTTCAAAGTTTTAACAGTGGGGAGTTACAGTGCTAAGATATCTCGGGGTGGTGACAACATTACCGGTTCTCCCAAACATATTGATATTTGTCACCTACTCTGAAAATCCGAAAGTGCTTCTTGCTGTAAGTCCGGTATTTATCTGTTCTTTTCAGCAGTGGCTCATCAAAGCAGTAGTCACAGCTTCTATCTCTCCCAAACCAGTAGCTGTCATTAACACACTCTGTAACACAAAAGTACACACCGGAGGGCTGTGGAATTTCATGCATCAAACACCTTTAAACATTGCTCATAAAAATCTAATTGTAGGAAAATAACTTAAGAACGCAATCAAGCTTACAGCTATCTTTATCCGAATTTTACAGGAGTAAAAACGAGGGGGGAGAAAAAAAAAAACAATTTGTCAACGAGTTTAATAAATTGTGGTTTATACATAACTGAAATAATAAGCAGTCATTAAAAGTTCTCAAGCAATTATTAATGATTTGAAAAAACACTTACAATCTAATAACTTCCTACCTAGTACCCTCTCGAGGCTTCCCGTCGTACTTAGCATAAAATGTGCTACTCTTTCCCACGGAAGGGTAGATGCTCCTGGCCCCTGCTTCCCTCCCAGCATCACCTGCTGCTCCCCTTGATCACTCTTCCCAGTCCCACTGGCACCTTCCACTGCTCCAGATATGCCAGGTTCAACCCCCTGGTGGCCTTTGCATTCTCTGTTGCCAGCAACTTGACCAGCTATCTTGTCTTTGTGTCTGGACTCAGCTTACCATCTTCCCCGCAGCTTTCCGTATAAACAGACTCCTACCTAATCATCCATTATCATAATGACATCCTGTTTTGTTGCCCACTAAGAATGGACCATAACTGGAAATTATCTTGATTATTTATATATTGTCTCCCTGCACTCCCCTGTTAGAACAAACTCCAGGAGGCCAGCCTTGGGTCTCCTGGGTTATATAGTTCAGCACCTAGGACATGAATATAGTGGGCAAGTAAATGTTGATAGAAAGACAGACCACGCAAAATACTAACAACTCGTATCACAAAGTAGTAATTCCTGTAATATGTGTCAAGTTACTACAAATCAAAAAAAAAGACAAACAAACCAGTAAAAACTGGGTAAAGGATACGAAGAGACAATTTACAAGAGAAGGAAATACAAATAGCTCAAACATAAGAAAAAATGGACAAGGTAACTCAATACAAGAAATTCTAAAAAGAAGAGGTGCCCAGCTGGCTCAGTTGGTAGAGCATGCAACTCTTGATCTCAGGGTTGTGAGTTCGAGCCCCACACTGGGTGTTGGTATTACCTAAAAATAAAATCTTAAAAAAAAAAATGAAATGAATGCATGAACATGTACACATTAAAAAGAAGAAGAAGAAAGGAACTTTAAAAAACAATAATACAGGGGCACCTGGGTGGCTCAGTCGGTTAAGCATTTGCCTTCAGCTCAGGTCATGATCCCAGGGTCCTGGAATTGAGTCCCGTGTCAGGCTCCCTGCTCAGCGGGGAGCCTGCTTCTCCTTCTCCCTCTGCCCCGCCCTCTGCTTGCGCTCTCTCTCGCTTTCTCTCTCTCAAATAAATAAAATCTTTAAAAAAAACCAATAATACATTAAGATTTCATGTTTCAACTATCAGATTAACAAAAATCAAAGAGGGAGTGCCTGGGTGGCACAGTCGGTTGGGCCTCCGACTTTTGGTTTCAGCTCAGCTCGTGGTCTGGAGATTGTGAGATCGAGCCTCATGTCAGGCTTCCATGCTCAGCGTGGAATCTGCTTCAGACTCTCTCTCCCTCTCTCTTTGTCCCTCCTGCTCATGCTCGCTCTCTCTCAAATGGATAAATAAATCTCTAAAAAAAAAGCAAAGAGTTACATATTATAATACTGTGTTGGAAAGAGGTATGAAGAAACTTACTCTTACTTATACACTGCCAGTAAGAATATAATTTATACACCAAATATAATTTGGAGTCTACAAAAGATAATTTGGCAAGATGTATCAAAATTACACGTGCAACCACTTCACACTGATGAAGATGGCTATAATTTTTTACAAAAGGAAAATACTAAGTGTTGGCAAGGATGCAAGGAAATCAGTACCCTCATATACTGCTGGTGGGAAGGTACAATGGTACGGCTACTATGGAAAACAGTGTGTCGTTCCTCAAAAAGTTAAACATAGAACTGCCTTACGACTCAGCACTTCCACTCCTCCGTATACACCAAAGAGAACTGAAAACAGGTACCTAACAAAACCTTGTACACAAGTGTTCATACTGGCATTATTCACAATAACCAAATGAAAGAAACAACCCAAATGTCTCTTGCTGGATGGATAAGCAAATTGCGGCAGTTACATATAATGGAACACATAACGGATGTAAGATCAAGAGTGGCATGCCCTACTGACTGAGCCAGCCAGGCGCCCCTATACTGGAATACTATTTAGCCAATAAACAAATAAATAAACGCTACAACTCATACATACCACAACACGGATAAACCTTGAAAACATTAGAAGCCAGACATAAAAAACCGATTTACATGAAATATCCAGAACAGTTAAATCCATAGAACTGAAATACAGATTGCTGGTTGCCAGGGGCAGGAGCGAGGAATGGGAAGTAACTGCTTAATGGGTATAGGGTTTTATTCTGGAGTAGTGGAAATGTTTCGTATCTAGAACAAGGTACCGAAGCCACCGAACTGTTCACTTTCAAATGGCTAATTTTACGTTATGTGCATTTCACCTCAATTTTTAAAAATTACATAGATACACATATTGGCCCAGAAATTCCACTTCTAGGAATTTATCCTATGCATAGAAGCATATTATGAAAGCACATAAGAACAAAGGTAATAAGATTATTCACTACAGCATTATTCTTAGAGCAAAAACTAGCAAACATCTTAAATGTCCATCAGTAAGGAGCTAGTTCGAAAAACCTTATATATTGGGGCACTTGGATGGCTAAGCTGGTAAAGGGTCCAACTCTTGATTTTGGCTTAGGAAATGGTCTCGGGGTGGTGGGATTGAGCTCCATGTAGGGCTCCCTACTCAGCAGGGAGCCTGCTTCTCTCCCTCTCCCTGCCTCTGCCCCTACCCACCCATGCACGAGTACAAGCTCTCTCTCATTCTCAAATAAGTAAATCTTAAAACAAACAAAACTCATACACCTATAAAAAGGAATTAGGATCTTTACATTCTGACAGAAAGATGTCTAAAACACATTGCTAAGTATAAAAAGCCAGTTGCAAGCAATATGTTGTGAATCACAATAAATATAAAGAATAAAGGAAAAAATAAAATAAAAATAAAGGGAGGGGCGCCTGGCTCGTGCAGTTGGTTAAGCGAATGACCCTTGGTTTCTGCTCAGGTCCTGATCTCTGGGTTGTGAGATCCAGCCCTGCGTCAGGCTCCACGCTCAATGCAAAGTCTACTTGAGATTCTCTCCCTCTCCCTCTGCACCTCTCACTCGTGCTCTCTCACTCTAAAATAAATTCTCTCACTACAAAATAAATTAGTAAACCTAAAAAAAATTTTTTTTTACAAAGTGAGAAGAATATATAGACACTTAGAAATACAACATGATTACAAAGTAAAGCCATGCCTACTCTCTGGCCCAGCAATTCAAATCAGACTCTCCCTAGAGAGACATCTGCCAATTGACCAAGGAGACAACTACAAGTATGTTCACTGAGTCTTGCCTGCAGGAGCAAAACTGGAAACAATGTAAGTAGCTACTAACAGGGGAAGAAATTAATGAACCATGGTATTTCTAGTAGAGACCAGGAACTTCTGCAGCAGCTGAGAAAAGGAAGGGCACAGAGAGTTCATCAGGACACTAACCGTCTAGGGATGGTGGAGAGACAGTGTAAGAAACAGCTACCCATGAAAGAGTCTGCTCGAACCTTTGCTCATCAGAAGAGCCCCCAGGCAGATGTGTGGAGGAGGGCAAGGGGAGCAAGGTAGGAGGCAAGGGAACCAGAAGTTCTCAGTAAGGCAATTAGGGGGATAGGAACCCAGGGAAGGACGGGTCCATCTTCCCAGCAGAGAAGAAAGAGATGCAGGTGAAAGAGTTGTGAGGAGAGCAACAGACACATTGGTTGTGGCAAGTGAAGTGAAAATTTAGGAAAGTAATTTTCTTTTGCTAAGGATTCCAGACCTTTTTGAGGTTCAAACTCACTGCCCTCCCTCCTTCTATATCACAGACAAAAAATCAAACCCATCTGGGAAAAGTTACCCCAACTCTCCCTTTGATCCCCATTCAGTCCTGACCTTTAGCCTACCCTCCTCACCTCTGCTTTAACATTTCCCCCCATTTTACAGATAAGGATGGTGAGGCTCAGAGAGTAGCATCACTTGTCTGATACAGCTAAACAGGCACAGACCTAGGACTTGAACCCCTGTCTTCCTAACTACAAAACCCTCACCCTTCCCCAGCTCCAGCCACCAACCTAAACTCTCACCCGTATTTTCTTCCTACTCAAGCATTTTTTTTAAGATTTTATTTAATTATTTGAGAGAGAAAGAGAGCGCGCGAGCTTGAGTCAGGGGGAGGGGCAGAGGGAGACAGAGAAGCAGACAGACTCCTGCTGAAGGTGGAGCCTGACACGGGGCTTGATCCCAGGACCCCGGGATCATGACCTGAGCCAAGACAGATGCTTAACCAACTGAGCCACACAGGCACCCCTAATCAAGCATTTTTAACCTCTTTCTCCACCAGTTCCTCTCACACTCCTCTCAAACAGGAACAAACCTCCCTTGGACTCCACAGTCTCCTTCATTTGCTAACTAATTTCATCACCTTTCCAACCCCACACTCACTTCATTCTCAATGGCAAGTTAACATAGGTTTAAAGTCTGCAAAGTCGTAGGCTCAAATCCTGCCTCTACCAACTCTGGGCTTTATGACTGCAGACAAGTTAATCAATCAATTGAGGCTTAGAGCCTAATTTGCTCTTCTGCAAAATGGAGGTAAGAACAAAAATACTCTCTCCTAGGATTATTTTGAAATTTAAAGCAGTCCCAATGCTCCACCCAGCAAAAAGAAAATACACATTCTTCTAAATGCATATAAAACCTACTCTCCAAGACAGAACATAAGCTAGGAGCAAGAATGTGAATGCAAAAGGGCACAAATCATACAAAGTATGTTCTCCAACAACGTAATGAAGATAGGAATTCAAAAACAAATTTAGTAAATTTCCATGTAAGTGGAAATTAAACACCACACTCCTAAAAAACCAAAAGGACAAAGAAAAAAACTGATAAGGAAAATTAGAGAATACTTTGAAATGAATGAAATGAAAAAACAACATACTAAAACTTACGGGATTCAGATGGAGCATTACTTAGGGAAATTTATAGCTGTAAATGTCTAAGTCACAAAATTTTAGGTGAATTACCCAACTTTCCTTCAGACACTGGAAAAGGGAAGCACATAAAATCTGAAGCAAGCAGAGGGGAAAAAATAATAAAAATCAGACCCGAAACAAATGAAATAGAGAACAGAAAGATAAGAAAATCAATCAAACCAAAAGCTGGTTCTATTTTTTTTTTTTTAAGACTTTGTTTGTAAGTAATCTGTACACCCAACATAGAGCTTGATCTCACAAGCCCAAGATCAAGAGTCACACGCTCAAAAAAAAAAAAAAAAAAAAAAAAAGTCACATGCTCTATTGACTGAGCCAGCCAGGCACCCTGGACAGCTGGTTCTTTGAAAAGATCAACAAATTGATAAAAAGTTGCACAGAATGACCAAGGGGGTGTCAAAGAGGAGCAATTACTACTAACCTTACAAAAAGAAAAAGGATTTTAAAAAGAATATTGTGGGGGCACCTGGGTGGCTCAGTTGGTTAATCCTCCAACTCTTGATTTTGGCTGAGGTCATGATTTCGGGGTCCTGGGATCTACTCCCGCATCAGGCTCCTTGCTCAGTGGGGAGTCTGCTTCTCCCTCTCCCTCTCCCTCTGCCCCTCCTGCTCCCCATCCACTCATGCTCTCTCTCTCTCATTCACTCTCTCTCAAATAACTAAAGAAAATCTTAAAAAAAAAAATACTGTGAATAATAGTAGGACAATATTAAATGACACAGATGAAATGGACAAACTTTTAGAAACTACCAAATCAGACCCAATAAATAGAAAACACAAATACACCTAAGAGATTGCACTAGTAATCAAAAAACTTCCTACAAGTGAAAGATTTTAAATTCTACCAAACATTTAAAGAACTAAGATCAATTATTCTCAAACTCTTCCAAGAAATAAAGGAGGAGGGAATCTTCTCAACTCAATCTATGAGGCTACAAATAACCTGATACCAAAAGCAAAGGCATCGCAAGACAACTGTAGACCAACACGCCACAGCAAACCGAATCCAGCAACATGTAAAAAAGCTTGAACATGATCAGGTGAGAATTAACCGAGGAAAACATGGTTGGTTTAGCATCTGAAAAATAATGTAACACACAATCACAACCGAATACAGAACAAAACCACAAGACCATCTCAGTAGACAGAAACCGCTTTTGGCCAAATCCAACAGCTTTCATGATTGAAGACAACAATGACAACAGATAGTAAACTAGGAATAGGAGGGAACTTCCTCATCCTGAGAAAGAGCATTTATGGACCGCCCATGGCTAACCAACGTCACACTTAATGATAAGGTAAAAGCTTCCCCCTTACACCAGAAATACAAGGATGCCTGCTCTTACAACTTTTTTTTTTCTTAAAGATTTTATTTATTTATTCGACAGAGATAGAGACAGCCAGCGAGAGAGGGAACACAAGCAGGGGGAGTGGGAGAGGAAGAAGCAGGCTCATAGCGGAGGAGCCTGATGTGGGACTCGATCCTATAACGCCGGGATCACGCCCTGAGCCGAAGGCAGATGCTTAACCGCTGTGCCACCCAGGCGCCCCTGCTCTCACAACTTTTATTCATTGTACTAGAGGTTCAAACCAGGCCAATGAAAGGAAGGAAGGAAGAAAGGAGCAAATCTATCTCTATGCACAGATAACATAATCTTATGCAGAAAATCCTAAGGAACCCACTAAAAACTGCTAGACCTAGTAAGTTCAGCAACATTACAGAATACAAGATCAATATACAAAAAACACTTGTACTTCCATACATGAGCAATGAACAATCCTAAAATGAAATTTATTTAAAAGATTTTGAGACACCTCAGTGGCTCAGTCGGTTAAGTGTTTGCCTTCAGCTCAGGTCATGATCCCACGGTTCTGGGATCGAGCCCCTCATCAGGGGCTTCTCTCTCTCTCCACAGCCTGCTTCTCTCTCTCTCCCGCTCTCCCCCTGCTCATGCTCTCTCTCTGTCAAATAAATAAATAAAATCTTAAAAAAAAAAAAAGAATTTGAAAGACCTATATAAATGTTCACAGATTGGAATACTAGTGTAAACACGGCAAAATGCACAAACTGCTGATTTAACAATCCCTCTCAAAATCCCAGCTGCCTTCTTTGCAGAAATTAAACTCAAACTAAAATTCTTATGGAAATACAAAGACCCAGAATAGCCAAAATCATCTTGAAAATGAGTTACAAAGTTAGAGGGCTTACATTTTGCAATTTCAAAACTTACTCCAAAGTTACCATCAAGACAGTGTGGTACTCGCATAAGGACAGACATATAGATGAATAGAGAAGAATGAAGAGACCAAAAATAGATCACATTTACAGTCAACTCATTTTCAAAAAGGGTGCCAAAAGTATTCACTGGGGGAAAAAAACAATCTTTTGGTTTTTTTAAAGATTTTATTTATTTATTTATTTATTTATTTATTTATTTGTCGGAGAGAGAAAGAGAGCACAAGCAGGGCGAGCGGCAGACAGAGGGAGAAGCAAAAGCAGATTCCCCAATGAGCAGGGAGCCTAAGGAGGGACTTAATCCCAGGACCCTGGGATCATGAGCTGAGCCAAAGGCAGACGCTTAACCGACTGAGCCTCCCAGGCAACCCAAAGAACAGCCTTTCCAACAAAAGGCCCTAGGACAAGTAGATATCCACATTCAAAACAAGAGTTGAGGGGCACCTAGGTGTCTCAATCAGTTGGGTGTCTGCCTTTGGCTCAGGTCATAATCCCAGGGTCCTGGGACTGAGCCCTGCATCAGGCTCCCTGCTCAGTAGGGAGCCTGCTTCTCCCTCTCCCTCTGCCCCTTCCTCCCCACTCATGCTCTGTCTCTCAAATAAATAAAACCTTTAAAAACAAAAAAAAGCAAAAGCAAAAACAAAAACAATAGAGTTAAAATCCTTACCTCATGCCATATACAAAAATCAACTCAAACAGAATCAAAAGCTAATAGTAGTAGGAACCAGAACTTTAAAACTCAAGAAAAAATAATAGTAATGAAGCTTTGCAATCTTGGGTTAAACAATGCTCTCTTATATATAACACTAAAAGCACAAGAGACAAGGGCGCCTGGGTGGCTCAGTCAGTGAAGCATCTGCCTTCAGCTCAGGTCATGATTCCAGGGCCCTGGGATCGAGCCCGGAGTCCGGCTCCCTGCTCGGCAGGGAGTCTGCTTCCCCTTCTCCTTCTCCCTCTCCTCCTCCCCCTCTGCTCATGCGCTCTCTCACAACTCAATAAATAAATTCTTTAAAATAAATAAAAATACAAGTGACAAAAGAAAAAATAGAGAAACTGGACATAATTAAAAGTTTAAAATTACTGTGTCAAACAACATCATCAAGAAAGTGAAAAAGAAGGCGCCTGGGTGGCTCAGTTAGCTAAGCGTCTGCCTTCAGCTCAGGTCATGACCTCAGGGTCCTGGGATCCAGCCCTGCGTCAGGCTCCCTGCTCAGCAGGGAGTCTGTTTCTTCTCCTCCATCTACCCCTACCCCTCTTCGTGCTCAGGCTCTCTCTCTTGCAAATAAATAAATAAAATCTTTAAAAAAAAAAAAGTGAAAAAGAACTCAAGGAATGGAAATAATATTTGCAAAATATATAGCTGATAAGAGATTTATATCTAGAATATATAAAGAACGCAAATCAGTAATAAAAAGACAATTCAATTAAAAAATACCAAAGGCTCTAAATAGACAGTTCTCCCAAGAAGATACAAAAATGGCCAATAACACATAAAAAGGTGCTCAATTATCATTAGCCATCAGGAAAATGCAACTAAAAACCACAATGAGATATCATTTCACACCTACCAGGATGACTCCACATACAAGTGGTGGAGAGACTGGAACCTTCATACATTGCTGATGGGAATACAGAATGGTGCAGCTGCTGTGGAAAACAGTTTAGTGGTTCCTTAAAAAAATAAACATAGAGACTTCCACGGAAGAGCAGTAAGAAAAGTAGGAAGCACAAAAGCAGTAAAATTAAATGTATCTATAAAAATCAGTCAAGGGATTCAAAAAAATAAAAGGATGTAAGGTATGACACCATATACCTGAAATGTGGTGGGAAGAAGACTAAAAGAATGGGATCAAATTTAAGCAACCATCAATTTTACATAGACTGCCAGATTAATAAGATGTTATATACAAACCTAATGGTAACCACAAATCACAAACCAGTAACAGATACCCAAATAACAAAGACATAAGAATCCATTTTATTTCTGAAGACAGCAAGCAAACCACAAGGAGAGCAAGAGAAAATGGAACAGAAAAGAACTACAAAAACAACCATAAAAAATCATAAAACAATAAAAAGAGGGAAGTATATAACAATACAGGCCTACCAAGAAAAATCTCAAATAAACAATATAACCTTACACCAAAAGGAGCTAGAAAAAGAAAAACAAATGAGGCCTAAAGCCAGAAGAAGGAAGGAAATAATAAAGATTAGAACAGAAATAAATGACATAAAAACTAAAAACAACAGAACGATCAAGAAAACCAGGAGCTGGTTCTCTGAAAAACTAAATATAAAATGCAGCGCTTGGGCAGCTCATTCGGTTCAGCGTCCGACTCTTGATTTTGGCTCAGGTGATGATCTCAGGGTTGTACAATCAAGCCCTGCATCGGTCCCACACTGGGTGTGGAGCCTGCTTAAGATTCTCTCCCCCTACCCCTCCCCACCCTGTTCCTCTCTAAAAAAAAGGAAAAGAAAAACAAAAGAAAACTGGTAAACCTCTAGCCAGACTTAGCAAAAAGAGGACAAATAAAAAAGGACACGAATAAATAAAATCATAAATGAGAGAAGAGAAATAACAAACACCATGGAAATACAAACAATTTTAAGAGAATACTATAAAAAACTATATGTCAAAAATGGACAACAGAGAAGAAATGGATAAATTCACAAAAACATATAAATTACCACAACTGCAGCAAGAAGAAATAAAAAGCTTGAACAGACCAATAACCAGCGGAGAAACTGAATCAGTAATCAAAAAACTCCCAACAGAGGGGGCGCCTAGGTGGCACAGTCGTTAAGCGTCTGCCTTCGGCTCAGGGCGTGATCCCGGAATCCCGGGATCGGGCCCCATGTCAGGCTCCTCTCCTGGGAGCCTGCTTCTTCCTCTCCCACTCCCCCTGCTTGTGTTCCCTCTCTTGCTGGCTGTCTCTCTCTGTCAAATAAATAAATAAATTCTTTAAAAAAAAAAAAACAACAACTCCCAACAAACTAAAGTCCAAGAGGAGATGGCTTCACAGGCAACTTCTACCAAACATTCAAAGAAGGATTAATATCTATTCTTTGCAAACTATTCCAAAAAATTGAAAAGGAAGGAAAACCTCCAAATTCGTTCTATGAGGCCAACATTATCCCGATACCAAACTAGACAAAAACAGCACAAAAAGAGAACTACAGGCCAATACCCCTGCTAAACACAGATGTAAAAATCCTCAACAAAATACCAGCAAACTGAATCTAACAATATATTGAAATAATCACTCACCACAATCAAGTGGAATTTATTCCTGGGATGCAAGGGTGGCTCAATATTCGAAAATCAAGCAACGTGATACATCACATTAATAAAAGAAAATAAGAGTCATATGATCATTTCAATAGATGCAGAAAAAGCATGTGACGAAGTACAACACCATTCATGATAAAAACCCTCAACAAAGCACGTTTAGAGGGAACATACCTCAACGTAATAAAGGCCAGATATGAAAAACCCACAGTTCATATCATCCTAAATGGGCAACAGCTGAGAGGTTTTCCTCTACGGTCAGGAACAAGACAGGGATGTTCACTCTCACCACTTCTAGTCAACATAGTACTGGAAGTCCTAGCCACAGCAATCAGAAAACAAAAAAGAAATACAAGGAATCTAAACTGGCAGAGAAGAAAGTAAAATATTTACTATTTCCAGGTGACATGATACTATTTATAGAAAATCCAAAAAGACTCCACCAAAAAACTACCAAAACTGATAAATTCAATAGTCACAAGATACGAGATCAATGTACAGAAATCTGTTACATTTCTATACACCAAAAATGAAGCAGCAGAAAGAGAAATTAAGGAATCAATCCCATAAATAAATAAAATCTTTTAAAAAATAAAATAATATAAAGTATTATGCTAAGTCAAAGAAGCCAGAAACAAAAAGCACAAATATTACAATTCCATTTATATAAAATATCTAGAGTAGGTAAATTCATAGACATAGAAAGTAGGTTAGAAATTACCAGAGGAACTCAATGGGGAAGACTTTCTTCAATAAATGGTGTTGGGAAAACTGTACAATCATATGTGGAAGAATGAAATTGGACTATCTTACACTGTTCACAAAAATTAACTTGAAATGGATTAAAGACTTAAAAAGAACTGAAACTATAAAACTCCTAGAAGAAAACACCAGGGGAAAAGCTCCTTGACACAGATCTTGGTGACAGTGTTTTGGATATGACACCAGAAGTAAAAGCAGCAGGGATGCCTGGCTGGTTCAGTCAGTAGAGCATCCGACTCTTGATCTCAGGGTCGTGAGTTCAAGCCCCACACTGGGTGTGGAGCTTACCTAAAACACACACACACACACACACACACACACACACACACAACCAACAAAAGCAAAAATTAGTTAAGTGGGATTATGTCACGCTAAAAAGCTTCTGTGCAGCAAAAGAAACCATCAACAAAATGAGAAGGCGACCTATGAACTGGAAGAAAATATTTGCAAATCATGTACCTGAGAAGGGGTTAATACCCAAAATATATGAAAATTCTTACAACTCAAGAGCAAAATGTAAACAATCTAAGAAATAGGCATTTCTTGACATGTCTAATGAATAGATTTTTCCAAAGAAGACATCCAAATAGGGCACCTGGGTGGCTCAGTCGGTTAAGTGCCTGCCTTCAGCTCAGGTCATGATCCCAGTGTCCTGGGATCGGGCTCCCTGCTCAGCAGGGAGTCTGCTTCTCCCTTTACTTCTACCCCTGCTCATGCTCTCTCTCTAATAAGTAAAACCTTTTTAAATAAATAAATAAATACACAAGTGACAAAAGAAAAAATAGAGAAATCGGACATAATTAAAGTCTAAAATTACTGTGTCAAACACCATCTATTAGTGAAAGAGAGGGGCACCTGGGTGGCTTAGTCAGTTAAGTGTCTTCCTTCAGTTCAGGTCATGTCCCGGAATTGAGCCCCACATTGGGCTCCCTGCTCAGTGGGGAGTCTGCTTCTCCTTCTGCCCCTCCCCTCCACTCGTGCTCTCCCACATGCTCGCACTCTCTCTCTCTGTCTCTGTCTCTCTCTCACAAAAATAAATCTTAAAAAAAAAAAAAAAGGAAGAAAGAAAGAAAAAAAACAAGAGATTTGCTAAGTGCTGGCCAGGAAGTGGAGTAAAAGGTACCCTGGTGTACGGCTGGCAGGAATATATATTGGTGCAGCCATTATGGAAAGCAGAACAGCGATTCCTCCAAAAATTAAAAACAGAATTGCCATATGATCCAGCAATTCCACTTCTGGGTATTTATCCAAAGATAACAAAACTAACTTGAAAAGATAAATATACCCCATGTTCACTGCATAACTGTTTACAATAGCCAACACACAGAAGCAACCTAAATGTCCAACAATGGATGGACAAAGAAAATATGCTATGTGTATATATGTATGTATATTCTCTCTCTCTCTCTCTCTCTGTCTCTCTCTCTCACACACACACACTGGAATATTACTCACCCATAAAAAGGTATGAAATCTTGCCATTTGTGACAACATACATGTACCTTGAAGGCATTGTAAGTGAAATAGGCCAAAGAAAGACAAATACTGTATAATATCACTTACATGTCTTATATGTGGAATCTAAAAAAACCTAAATTTGGGATGCCTGGGTGGCTCAGTCAGTTAAGCATCTGCCTTATCATGATCCCAGGGTCCTGGGACCGAGTCCCGCATCAGGCTCCCTGCTTAGCAGGGAGTCTGCTTCTCCCTCTGCCTGCTGCTCCCCCTGCTTGTGTTTGTTCTCTCTCTGTCTCTCTCTCTTGCTCTCGCTCTCACTCTCTCTCTCTGGCAAATAAATAAATCTTTTAAAATAAATGAATAAATAATAAAATAATAAAAAACCTAAACTCATATAGAGCGTGGTGGTTATCAGGGGCTTGAGAGTGGGAAAATGAGGAGATGTTCGTTATAGGGTACAAACTTCCAAGTACAAGATAGTAAGTTCTGGTGATCTAACACACCGTGTGGTGTTTACAGTTAGTAATACTATATCATATACTTGAAAGTTGCTAAGAGCATAGATCTTAAATATTTTTTAAATACTTTCTTTTAAAGATTTTATTTTTATTTATTTGCCAGAGAAAGAGCACAAGCAGGGAGAGCGGCCGGCAGAAGGAGAGGGAGAAAGACTCCCCACTGAGCAACGAGCCCAATGTGGGGGTCAATCCCAGGACCCTGGGATCATGACCTGAGCCGAAGGCAGACACTTAACCAACTGAGCCACCCAGGCACCCCTTAAATGTTCTCACCACAAACAAAGAAATAGTAATTATGCGATGTGATGAGAGTGTTAGTTAACACTATGGTAGTTATCATTTTGCAATATGTAACTATCAAATTAACACACTGTACACCTCAAATTTATACAATGTTATATGTCTATTATATACAAGCAAAGCCGGGGGGGGGGGGGGGGGGCAGGGAGAGGACAAATTACCAGAGGAAAAATTTTGTAAACAGATAATGGTGATAGTTGCACAACATTTTGTAAATGTAGTTAATGCCACTAAACTCAATGGTTTACTTAATGGTTACAGTGGCAAAAGTTTTTGTTATATAGATTTTCCCACAATAAAAATAAGCAGACATGGGGCACCTGGCTGGCTCAGTCAATACAGCATGCAACTTTTGATCTCAGGGTCTTGAGTTCAAACCCCACAAAGGGCACGGAGCTTACTTAAAAAAATGAGGGGCACCTGGCTGGCTCAGTCAGAACAGAGTGCAACTCTTGACCTTCAGGTCGTGAGTTCAAGCCCCATGTGGGGTACAGAGATTACTTAAATAAATAAAACTTTAAATAGTAAGTAAACATTTAAAGAATACTTGGGAATACATTTTAAGATTTTAAGTAATCTCTACATCCAATGTGGGGCTCAAACCCACAACCCCAAGATCAAGAGTCACATGCTCTAACAACAGAGCCAGCCAGGCACCCCTGGAATACATTTTTTTTTTATTTTTTTAAAGATTTTATTTATTTATTCAACAGAGATAGAGACAGCCAGCGAGAGAAGGAACACAAGCAGGGGGAGTGGGAGAGGAAGAAGCAGGCTCATAGCAGAGGAGCCTGATGTGGGGCTCGATCCCGGAACGCCAGGATCACGCCCTGAGCCGAAGGCAGACGCTTAACTGCTGTGCCACCCAGGTGCCCCAGGAATACATTTTTTAAAATGCAAGACCTATATACTGAAAATTACAAAACATCACGGAACGAAATTAAAGAATACCTAAATACATAGCAAGACATCCCATGTTCATGGATCGGAAGACTTCGTATTATTAAGATGTCAATACTCAAGGGCACCTGGGTGGCTCCCACTCTTGGTTTCAGCTCAGGTCATGATCTCAGAATCATGGGATTGAGCCCCACATCGGGCTCCATGCTCAGTGTACAGTCTGCTTGTCCCTCTCCCTCTGCTCCTCCCCTCCATTCTCTCTCTCTCTAAAATAAAAAATAAATAAAATCTTAAAAAAAAAAAAAAAAGATGTCAATACTCCCCAAATTGATCGATAGATTCAATGTAATCCCTAATAAAATCCAAGCTGCCTTCTTTCCAGGAAGTGACAAGCTTGACCTAAAATTTGTATGGAAATGTAAGGGACCCAGAACAGTCAAAACAATCTTTAAAAAGAAGAACAAATCAGGACTCATACGCTGGATTTCAAAACTCACTACAAGCTACAACAATCAAGACGTTGTGGTACTTGCGTAAAAAGACAGACACACAGACCAAGAGAATGGAACTGAAAAGTTCAAAAATAAACCCTCACATTTATGGTCAAATGATTTTTGACAAGGGTGCCAAGACCATCCAACAGAGAACGAACAGTCTCTTCAAGGGGCACCTGGGTGGCTCAGTCGGTTAAGCAGTTGCCTTTGGCTAAGGTCATGGTCCTGGGGCTCCTGAGTTTGAGCCCTGCCTCAGGTTCCCTCTCAGCAGGGAATCTGCTTCTGCCTCTCCCTCTGCCTCCTCCCTCATGCTCTCTCTCTCTCTCACACATAAATAAAATATTCAAAAAAAAAAAAAAAAAAAAAAGAATAGTCTCTTCAAGAAAGTGCTCAGACAACTGGCATATTTGCATGCAAAAGAATGAACTGGGACCTCTACCTCATACCATATACAAAAAGCAACTCAAAACGGATCAATGTAAGGGCTAAACCTATAAAACAATTAGAAGAAAACAGGCGTGAATCAATAACTAATAATAATAGATCCTATTCATTGAGCATCACCCACTTTACGCTGTTCACCCTATCAGGATTTTCACATGTATGTGATCTCACCTTTCAAAGTGATGCAGCCCACTTCACCCATTCTCACCATATCTGTTTGCCATTCACCATATATAAGCCCTAACTAAGCGTATCTTAAAACTATGGCTTCAAGGAGTAAAAAATAGCTCCAAATGCTTCTGAATTTAAAGTCATGCCTCAGAACATCCCTATATTATTTCTCCACTTCTTACAGTTTCATTTTCAGGTCTTCAAAGTTGGACATGAAATAGTGAATGAGTGATAAGGTACAAATAACACATCAGTCATTCATTTTTTTATCAAAATGCTATTTCACACATACCTATAGCAAGCCTTACTACTAGAATCAGGAAGTGTCACAGAGGATGAAAGTATTTAAATTGCAAGGCTGGCTATTTTGAGATAATAAGTAACAGTCAACAAATAGCCTTCTCTATTCCGAAACTGTAAAATGGATGTTCTGAAGCTGCCACAACAGGGGTTAAGGGGTGAAGTTTCTGTGATTAGCCCGTAACTGTTTGCAAGTTTGCATGAATCAGCATTTTTCTAGGGAAAGGGTCTTTTGCTCTCTTCAGATGCTCCCATGGACAGAACATTACAGATGCCCAATTAATATTTGTTGAAAGAATAAATGAAGGGGGATCCACAGCAGGTAAGAGTCAGTAAACTCCCCAAAACTGCTTCTTCCTTGGTTCCATCTTTCATCACCTTCCAACTCCGGAAACATTCCAGAAGTGTCTTGAGCTTTCTGCTCTAACAACCTTCTCTATTTTTTGTGAACAATTATAATTTTACGTGATATAACAAAGGGTCTTACCAAGATTGGGGAACCCATCCTGAAGGGCCCATAATCGAGCCCAAGGGGCAGGGACAGGCTCCTCGGGTTCCTGGTCCTCAGGAATAGAACAGAGTTCCTGAGTGGACACTGTGTCCAAGGAGCTCAGTGTCCCCGAGCTGGAGTGAGAGGACTGGCTGGATGTGGGTGCTGTGCTGGTGGAGCTGGACGTTCCTTGAGATTGTGATGAGGAGCTGTGCGTCTGGGAGGAGATGCCTTGAGACTGTGAGAAGCCGCCTTGGGGCTGTGAACAGGCGCTACTGCCATGGGACTGCTGACACTCCCCATCCGTCTCTCGAGACATCACGACCTCAAAAATAAGTATCCAATAATAAGGTGAAGTTTCAAGAAACAAGACTTGAAGTTCAAAAGTGAAGAATGGGGGGGCGCCTGGGTGGCACAGCGGTTAAGCGTCTGCCTTCGGCTCAGGGCGTGATCCCAGCGTTATGGGATCGAGCCCCACATCAGGCTCCTCCGCTATGAGCCTGCTTCTTCCTCTCCCACTCCCCATGCTTGTGTCCCTCTCTCACTGGCTGTCTCTATCTCTGTCGAATAAATAAATAAAAAATCTTTAAAAAAAAAAAAAAGTGAAGAATGGGCAGAGGGCGCCTGGGTGGCTCAGTCGGTTAAGCAACTGACCCTTGATTTCGGCGGGGGTCATAATCTCAGGATCATGAGATGAGCCCCGTGGATCCAGGATCTGCGCTGGGTGTGGAGCCTGCTTGGGATTCTATCTCCCTCTCCCTCTGCCCCTTCACTGCCCCCCCCACCTCCCCACCCCCCGCATGAGGGCAATCTCTCTCTCTCTTTTAAAAAATAAAAATAAAAAAGTAAAGGATGGGCATATTTATTTACATCAGGGGGGGGAAATCCAGAGTAAACATGTTTGGCAAAAGTTAAAATTCTAAGTTTAGACTGATCTATAGTTCCTCTGGGCTGAGGTCTTCATCATATCGCTTTTATTGGATAAGTTTTTTGTATGACAGCCACAAACCACAGGGAAAAGAAAGAAAAAATTATTTGAAGGTTATAAATAAGTTAAAAGAAATGGACTAATTAGGGGGTGGGAGGGAAGACTCATAACAGCTTACATTCATCTAATTTTTAAAAATTAGAAATATGGGATGCCTGGGTGGCTCAGTCGGTTAACCGCCTGCCTTCAGCTTGGGTCATGATCCCGGGGTTCTGGGACTGAGCCCCATGTCGGGCTCCCTGTTCAGTGGGGAGTCTGCTTGTCCCTCTCCCTCTGGCTGCTGCTCCCCCTGCTTGTGCTCTCTCTTTCTCTCTGTCAAATAGATACATAAATTAAATAAAATAAAAATTAGAAATGAGGGGCACCTGGGTGGCTCGGTCAGTTAAGCGTCTACCTTCGGCTCAGCACTCTCCCTCCGCTGCTCCCCCTGCTTGCTCTCTCTCTCTGTCAAACAAATACATTAATAAATAAAATCTTATAAAAAAAATAAAAATTAGAAATGAAACTTACAAGGTATTCATTAATACAATCAACACTACACTTAAATTTCATGTTTTGGAACAAGAAAGGAGGGGAAGGGTCATGTGGCTTGCGGGAGAAGATGGGCAAAGAGAAACTATAAGCTAATTCACTGCACCATGCCAGGGGTGACCATTTACATAAAATGTCACAGATACCCCTCCTCCCCCAAGGCAGCCCCAGGACGGTGAAGACCACATCCTGTTTGTTCACTCTAGATTCCCTGACTCCTAACTAAGGGCCAGGCTATTAAAGAAGCAGAACACAAAGAAGACTGCTCTAAACAACTCCACCTAGCCCTTTGTGATGCTGAGTAACTGTAGGGGCTCACCTTTCTTCCTAAATGGCCTTCCAGCCCAACAGAACCCTACAGAAACAATTGAGTCACAGGAGACCATAACAGGTTCCCACCCACACTTTAGAGTTAATTTGATGGACAGTTCAACTTTGACAACAGAAACTACAATAAAGTCAAAGTAACTGTCAATCCCTAACTTTAAATTGCTAATATGATTTTTTATAAAAAGGAGGCGCGTTCTCTCTTCTCTCCAGATACCCAGACTCAGGCTCTTCCTACAGGAGAACATATTAACCTTACTCACACTAACTGCATTTATATAGCTTTCCAGATACAAGGATCCTGATGACTTCTTCTTAAACTACACCAGGAAGGTGATGCCAGAGCTGAGTTGCCAGTCCAGGACCTGCAGCTCTAACACTATTACCTCAGTCAAGGCTGCAACCTCTTATAGCTTTTTGAGCAAGCCTTCTCCACCCTAAGAACTGACTAAAGACTGTCAAGAAGTGGTTGCTATCCTTGCTTATGGTAAGGGTCCAGTAGACAGAAACCACATTAGCCTCAGCCATGAGAAGTAGAAAATATATGGAAATATTGGAGGCAAACAAGTCTGGAATCAGATGCTGAGTGAAATCTTTGTATGACCTTCAGGCAGATCACCTCACTGAATACACAGATCATGAGCATTAACTGAGATGATACATGAACGTTCCTCCCTCAGTAATGCTTGATAATTAGAACAGAATTCCAGTCCCAAAGAATCTGACAGCCGGAAAAGGGTTTAAAAGTGAGACACAACATTTTTTCAAATAGAGAAACTGAGTCCCAAGGTGGACTGGTGCCCTCCTACCCTCTCCTTGCCACCCCATCCCACACACTTACTTACGGACACTTGCAGGGCATCCTCCTACACAGGTCAGTGTGTCTCCAGTTCCTGCAGCGCCCAACTGCTAAGATTGGGTTCTCAACAGGTTTTTTCGAAATTCAATCTAAAATATGGTAATAATCACTAACATTTATATAACTCTTTACAAACCAACTTCCCTCTGATTTTGAACACAACTGTGTCCTTTCTTACCCTGCACGTCTGGGCCAGTTTGAGCTTGTAAGTAACAGGGGAAGTGAACTTCACCTCGAAATTCATCTACAAAGGAAGACAGTCGCCCACGCATTCCTCTCCTCCCCCCCGATCGAGGTCCAAAATCATACAAAGTGAAAATTCGGGAGATTCAGCGCGCACTAAGACCCTGGGGGTGGGAATCGAACCCCCAAACACCCAAGAGAAGTTCCCCACTATGACTCACCGCGTGAGCCCACCTGGAGCCAAACACAGCGCAGCCGCAGCCAGCGGAGTGGCGCTAACCCAGCACATACGAACTCCACCCTCAGCCAATCAAAACACCCCTCCGTCGCCCCCGGACCAATGAAGAGCGGCGGATGTGGCCGGCCACACGTAGCCTCAATGCTTGCTGGGAGTTGTAGTTTAAAATGAGGAGCGGGACACTCAGAAACCAGGATCCCGCCCCGTCCGCTCCCCAGCCAATCAGCAGCACTAGTCTAGTCGGCCTCTCTTTCGGGGTTGCCCCCCACAGGTGACTGCGGCAAGATAGGCCGCAGCCAGATGTGGGGCGGGAGAACTGGCGCCTTGCTCCGGGTGTGGGGGCTGTGGCCGGCAGGGGTCCTCGGAAGGAGACCACTAAGCTGCAATGCTGCGTCTGTGGCGGGAAGCAGTTCCCCCCAGTGTTGGAACTGCGGCGGCCCAGGGGGCCCCATGCGGGGGGACGGGTTCTTCTGCCCACAGTGCCGCGCGCTGCAGCCACCTGACCCCACTCGAGATTACTTCAGCCTCATGGACTGGTACGGGAGGCCGTGTCGGGAGGCACGCTGGGGCGAGAGAGACGTCAGGGGCTGGCGAGCAGGGGGTTGGGCCGATAGTGCTTGGGAAGAAGACGGGACCGGTTAGATCGGTGGGCGGAGCGGTAGACAAGTAGGCGTGGGGCCTGGGAGCACGGAGGGTGCGATTGAGGCCAGGGAGAGAGGAAATTGAGGGGTGAGCCTGAGAATAGGGCCTCTGAAGAACGGAGACTAGAAGGGAGGGAGGACTGGAGGGGCGGGGAAGGAACTTAGGGGAAATTGAAGGATGGTGGTTTCAGTGGAGGGATACCTGAGGGGTGGGACCTGAGAGAAGTTGAGGGGCGGGGCCTGAGAGAAGTGTACTGGAGGGGCTGCAGAAAGACTTGACAGATAGGATGAGAATGGTTAAAGTTGAGTTGAGACTTTTAAGAAAGGAGTACTGAGGTTTTATCCAAAATAAGGAAGTAAAGGAGCCTCCAGTTTGTGAACACGTGGAGATAGGAGAGCAGTGCGCCTGGAGAGGCCTTGGAAGCTCCTCGGCCCTTCCGCCCATGCATGTTTTCCATGTGGTCGTTCCTAAGTTATATCCTTTTATAATAAAACAAATCTAGTAAGAAAAACAAAATAGGGTGTAAAAGCACCGGAAAACTTAATATTGCAGGCTGAGTCTCAGGGAGAAATGAGAAGTGGAGGGAGAGAGTCAGAGAAGTGGCTGTTTTTCTGTTTTCCTCCAAAGTCGAGGAGCTTGGAGAGGTGATGAGATTGGGGCAGAGCTACACTGTTAAGACAGGGCAGGCTCCGGGAATGGAAAGTGAAAGGAACTGCGTTAAAATAAAGTGAGAGACAAAGATGAAAGGACCTGGACTTTCGAAAGATAGGGTGGGATTCAGGAATGGTCCTTCCCCTTAACTCTGGGATCAGCCCCTACCACTCACTTCGCACTTAGGATGTGCTGCAGTGACACTATTCTTTATGTTCTGCAAGCATGCCAAACTTGTTCGCACCTCAGGGCCTTTGCATGTTCCCTCTGCCTCTTGGTGACTTTTTTCTCTGATCTTTGATTATTTTTCATCATCATTCAGGTCTCAGCTCAAATGTCATCTCTTTGTCCACCACATGTACCACTTTCTCTGACCCTATTCTCTTTTCCTTCACAGCACTTTTTGAAGTTAATCTCTCTCTACATGTTTATTGCATTTCCCCCCATGAGAACAGGAACCAGGCCCATAGTATACAAATCTATAAATATTTGGCGCATGATTTTTATCTCCCAATTTCCTTACAGCAACCGTGCCTTCAGAGTTGACACAGCAAAACTCCAGACCAGGTACCAGGACCTACAGCGTCTTGTCCACCCTGACTTCTTCAGCCAGAGGTCTCAGGTAGCCTGTTGGCCACCCCTAATCATACCCAAACACTAGTTTACAGGGGATGGGTGGCAGTGGCCTTGTGGCAAGGTGATTATCAGAGACAGAGCTAAACAATCACCTCCACCCTGGGGCAGCCTGACCCCAGCTAGCCAGGCTCTGAACCTGCCCTGCACTCACAGCTTTTACCTGACTTCCCAGAAGAATTAGAACCCATTAGTTGAAGATAAAGACAGCTCATCCCACACCAGCTGTACTTGGGAGACTTACTTAGTTGTCTGCCCATGAGTATTTTATGAAACAGTTTGTGAATGTAATGTGGCTGATTTGGATGTAATAAGATTATCTTCATCTCCACTAACAGACTGAAAAGGACTTCTCAGAGAAGCATTCAACCCTGGTGAATGATGCCTATAAGACCCTTCTGGCTCCCCTGAGCAGGGGACTATACCTTGTAAGGTGATTTCCCAACCCTTGTATTCGTGACTACATGATATCCGTTGGGCTGTGGGACAGCTGCTCCCCTGTATTCAGCAGAAGAGTGCTTGAGACCTGAGCTAGTCTAGGGACCCAAAGATAATTAGTCGCAATGATACTGCATGAGAATAGTTTTCTCTGAGTATTTGTAAATCTTACTTGCCTGACTGCATTTTTTTTTTCACCATTTTCTATAAATTTCAAGGATTGCATGGTGATAGCATTTAGGGAAGAGTAATTTGGGGTTTTTTTGGTGGGGGAGAGAAGAGTTTAGCATCTTAGAATTTTAGGATTTAATAGAGCCTTTACAAATACGTAGTTCAGTCTCCCAAGTGGAGGAACAACTCCCCCAGGGTCACACAGCTACAGGTAGGGGAGAAGAATCCCGTCCCAGCACTACTTTCTCAGTCCAACTTTCCCGTACCTTACCTTCATACTTTCACTATTAAGACCGTTCAATTTTTTGTTTTTTGTTTGGTGGTTTGTTTTTTTATTTTTTGGTTTTTTGTGAATGGTATTCTGTTCTGTTCTATTCTGTGAGTAGGATTTATGACTCTGGGCACAGTCTCTTCAACCAACGTTACTTTTCTCTGCTTTATGTCCCAATAGCTAAAGCTCCATGGAGTAGAGATTCCCGAAGGGACAGATTATGAAATGGACAGGCAGTTCCTCATGGAAATAATGGAAATTAATGAAAAACTTGCAGAAGCTCAAAGCGAAGCTGCCATGAAAGAGATTGAATCTATTGTCAGAGGTAAAAGATAAAATACCACTGAATGCATTTTATTGCTGTTATGAGTACATGTCCAAGGTTAGGTGAAAAAATGAATATAAAGACTACATACAGGTCATCATAATGATCCAGGGAGTATTTTTTTTTCTTGGTTATCCTGAAACCAATTTTGTCTGAAGGTTAGACTTGCAACATCTCTCAACTTTCCAGAAGGCAGCTTAAACCAAGAATGTAATAATATTTTGCAGATTGCAATCCTCCTTCCTACCCATGACATTTAGATGTTATTATTGTCTCTGACAAGAATAATTAGTCCTTAGAAGTTCATGGAAAAGCCCAAGGTCACATTGTAGAGGAAAGATTGAAAAACTGACTTCTGATCGCATATTGCTTTGTTTTCCACTTTATTTCACACTGTATCAGTCAGGGTTCTCCAGAGAAACAGAACCAATAGTATACATGTATATATGGAGAGAGAGAGAGAGAGAAACCTGTTTAAGGAATTGGCTCACAGAATTGTGAGGGCTAACAAGTCCAAAATATGCCAGACAGACCAGCAGGCTGGAAACTCAAGCAGGGCTTCTATGCCCACATTATCCAAACTAATCTTTACTTAGAGTCAACTGGTTGTAAATGTCAATCACATCTACAAAATACCTTCACAGCAATATCTAGACTAGCGTCTGACCTAAGAGTTGGGCACCATAGCCCAACTAAGTTAACACATAAAATTAACCATGTCATGTAAAAAAGTTCCAAGTTCTCACTCCACTTGTATGCACGCATGTGCATACAAATGTTTGTGGCGTGCTCACTGTGTATCAAACATTGTGCAAGACACAGTGAACAAGAAAGACATGGCCCGTGTCTTCATGGAGTTTATATATTCCAACTCAGTATCCAAAATGGAATTCATGAGCTTCTCCCCTCCCTCCTAAAAAAAACAACCTATTCCTTTGCTGATGTTCCCTAAGTGAATGACACCATCCAGTTGTACAAGTCCAAAACACTGAGGAGGCGTTCCTACCAACCTCCCTTTCCCCCATAGGCAGTCATCACCAAATCTCGAAATGCTGACCTTCTAAATATGTCCCAAATCTGTCTGTCTGCACTGCCAGCACCCTGTTCCAAGCTGCCATTCTTTCTCACCTGGACAACTGCAATAGCTCCAGACTGGTCTAGCTCTACCTTCAATCGAATATATTCCTACGGCGTCACTTATGAGAGCTTTCGAAACCCAAATCTAATCATATTACCCTTGGTCTTGCTTTAAAACTTTTAAGTGGCTTCCCACTGGTCTCAGATTAAAGAGCAAAGTCTTTAGAAGGGCTTACAAGGCCCTGCATGATCTGACGTCTGCTTCCTCCCATTTGCCCCTCTACTCTAGCCATTTCTACTTCCTCATCTGTACTAATCAGCTCTCTACGCTAGGGCCTTTGCATATGCTGTTCTTTTACTTAAAACCCTCTTCTCCTCCTTCCTCTAGTGAACTCTTCCTCTTCCAGGGCTGGGGGCAGTCATCACTTCCTCAGAGAATCCTCAGAGAACCTCTTTATCTGTATCTTTTGACAGTGGGTACCTCTCCCTTGTAGGACTAATCACAGTAATAACCTTACTGTTCTACATGAGATTATTTGGCCAATGTCAGCCTCTCTTCCTCCTTAGACTGGAAGTTCTGCAGAAGCAGAAACTGTGTCTGCTTTTTGGTCCCATCATGTCCTCAGCCAAAGCAGTAGTACATGGTGTATAACAGGGGCTCAGTAAATATTAATTGAATGAATAAATAATGAATAAAGAAGCTAAAATCAGTAAAATGGCAGTGGGCAGAGGGGATGTCTATCAGCTAGGGATGTACCAACAGCCTTAGGGCTGGGTGGTATTGGAAGAGGACCTCAGGGCTTACAATCAGAAGCCCTGTCTGCACAGCTTTGGAAGGCAGAGAAACATGATGCTCTGCTGTGAGGGGGTCTTGGGTGCAGTGTCAACACTGCCATTGACTTTATATGTGACCTTGAGCAAGCGACTTCACCCCTCTGAGCCTCAGTTTCCTCATCTGTAAAATGGAGCTAACATTGTACTGGTTGTTGCAAGGATTAAATTAAATCAAATTAAACACGTAAAACACATAACACAGTGCCTGTCCCATAGCAGGTGCTCAGTCGCTGGTGGGAGCTATTTTAGCCCTATAGTGAATGTCTGGTTTCATTTAGATTAATTCCTAAGTTTCCTCCCCTACAGGCATTTGCTAAGGCCCAAAGTCAGCAAATATTCAAAGGCATAGAGCTGGTTAGATCTGGGCAGAACTTCTGAGCCTCTAGACTTCTAATCCAGTGTTCTTTTGTCAACACCACGTTGCTAGTTTCCCACCACTGTCTAGGAGTCTAGAGACTTGGGGTGTGCTCCCAGCTCCTCCACTTAACCAGCCATATGACTAGGGCCGTCTCCCAATACCTGTACTGCCTACAATGGAGGTATAATGAATTTGAAAGTGCTTTGAAAGCAGGCGCCGTATAAGTGATTGATACTTTTTATATCGGGAAAACACACATAGTAAAATTCTTCATTTCCTAATGAGGACACAGCAGAAACATGAGGTAGCCCCTCCTTTACCTTCTCTGGCATCTTCTCTCTTATGGTACAATATGATCTAAATGGTTCATTTTCCTGGAAGGCTGTATAATTTGCAAGTGGTTGTTGGAAACACTGTAATGCCCTACCCATAGGCAATCCCAGTTCGCGAATTTTCTCCTACCTGAAATCTGGAAAATTCAGACTGCTTCGTGGAGACAATCAAAACATTTCCTTGTCCTATTTTTATTTTTATCTTTTTTAATGATTGTATAGCCATTTTATAAGCCTTAGTGATTGGCACTCAAACCTTTCAGAGGTAGAAAATCATAATGTGAGTAGGGTCAGCTGCACTAAACAGAAGCTGCCGGGGCGCCTGGGTGGCTCAGTCAGTCACGGGTCCAGTTCTTGGTTTCAGCTCAGGTCATGATCTCAGGTGGGATTGAGCCTCAAGTCAGGCTCTGCATTCAATGGAGAGTCTGCTTGAGATTCTCTCTCTCTCCCTCTGCCCATCCCCCATGCATACATTGCATCCTCTCTGTCTCTCTCTCAAATAAAATAAATCTTAGGGGCGCCTGGGTAGCACAGTCGTTAGGCGGCTGCCTTCGGCTCAGGGCGTGATCCTGGCGTTCCGGGATCGAGTCCCACATCGGGCTCCTCTGCTGGGAACCTGCTTCTTCCTCTCCCACTCCCCCTGCTTGTGTTCTCTCTCTCGCTGGCTGTCTCTCTGTCACATAAATAAATAAAATATTTTTAAAAGGGGGGGGGCCTTTTTTTAAAAATAAATAAATAAATCTTAAAACAAAACACAGGAGCTGCTGTCATGGTACATGTGGACTCAGGGCTTATGAGGCCTTACCCTGGAATCTAAGCTCCCTACTGCGTTGTGTTGAAAGCATCTACAAAGTGTTATATTCACATCATTGCTCTATATAAATAGAAGAGTTAGGGGCACCTGGGTGGCTCAGTCGTTAAGCTTGTCTGCCTTCGGCTCAGGGCGTGATCCCAGGGTCCTGGGATCGAGCCCCGCATCAGGCTCCCTGCTCTGCTAGGAGCCTGCTTCTCCCTCTCCCACTCCCCCTGCTTGTGTTCCCTCTCTCGCTGGCTGTCTCTCTCTCTGTCAAATAAATAAATAAAATCTTTAAAAAAATTAAAATTATGATTTTCTCTTTCAGCTAAACAGAACGAATTGACTGACAATGTGAGCAGAGCTTTTGAACAAGGTACTTTCCTCATTTCTTGACTTTCTTGAATATGGGAAGAAACTGTAAGCACTGAGGTGTAACCATCAGTTCAATAAGTAGCTATTATATACCCATCCTATGATAGGTACATGGGGAGCTATGAAATATAGGCAAGTGGACATTTCTCCCTTCAAGGATTCACAGCCTTGCTGGAGGAATAAGCTGTGTGCCAAAACCCAGTGATATGCCATGAAAGAGTAGATGAAAGTGCTTCTGTTCCCCTTTAGCAAGTAGAAGTTAAGTTACAGGATGTAGGCTGAAGCCAACACAGGCGGATCCTGAGGCAAGGCTGCACAGTCAAAATTTGGCAAAGCCTGCACACCCCTTTCCTCTGCAAAGCCCAGAAGGAGAGGCCCACGGCAGAGCTATGCCCAAATTTCAAAAAATGGGATGTTCACCCTGGTCCCCATTGCTCCTGGCTTTCAACTCGAAGAGGTTCAGTCTATTTCCAGCTATTTTGAAGTAAGAACAGTCTTTCTCTCCATCCCAGACTTGTGCCACCCTTAAGTAAAGGAATAATGGCCCTTTGGCTGAAGGATCATTTGATTGCAGGAAGCAGAAGGCCACTCAAGTTAGCCCAGATAAAAAGGAAGTTGTTATTAGGAATTAGGACTATCTCCCCGAATCCACAGAGAAAGTCCCTGTGATGATCATAGTATACGGTGTGATAAGAGCTCTTCTGGGGCAAAGCCTGGGAACCAGAAAGCAGTCTGGAATCAAAACTGTGGTCCTGGACTTGAAGCCTATGGCAGTTTCATTCCGTCCTCTTCTCGTCACTATAAACCAGTTCCATCCACTTCCTCATTAGTGTACAGTGCTCCAAAATGGGCTCCCCCGCTGGCTGACTCTCTCCCTGGCTGACTCCTTAGTTTGCCTAGATCCATTACCTTCTAAGAACAAGGACTTTGACCATTCGACTAAAGTCCCCTAGACCCAACTCTAGACTCCCAAGGCGGGGGGATTTGTTTGGCCCAACTTGAGCCAGATATCCGATCAGCTAGTGCTGAGGGGACAGGCTTACACAGTGTGCAGTCCAGTTTGCAAGGACTGTAGAAGTCCATTCTGAGACACAGGCAGAGGGAGGGTTTCTAAAAGGATGTCAGGGAAATACAGATTAACAGCCTGATATGTCTGCCTGAAATCCAACCCACTGACTATTCAGGTGTTTCACCAGGCCTCACCCCCATCTCCTACTGCACTTTTGTAGATTTTTTTTTTTGTAGATTTTAAGAAGAATAAATAATATTTAAGTATAATTTAAGGAATAAAAACAGAAGAAACAGCCTTGTCCCCACCACCCAGCTTAAGGAATAGAACATGCAAAGAAGATACACGAATAGTCAGTAAGCACATGGAAAGATGTGCAACATCACTAATCATTAGGCAAATGAAGAACCAAAACCACACGAGGTACCACCTCATACAGATTACCATGGCTGGTATTAGAAAACCCAGAAAATAATAAGTATTGGCAAGGGTCTGGAGAAGTTGAAACCCTTGTGTATTGTTGGTGGGGATGTAAAACAGTGCAACCACTATGGAAAACATTATGGCGTTTCCTCAAGGAATTAAAAATAGGATCCCCATAAGATCTAGCAATTCCACTTCTGAGACTATGCCTGAAGAATTGACAACAGGGACCCGAAGAGATGCTTGTACGCTGTCAACGGTAAAGCCAGATACTACTTAAAGTAGTAGGGATAGATTTTAATCAGTAATAACTATTGCAATAGGGAAGAGTCTGGTACGAACTGAACTCCCGATTTATACAGAGATTACTGGGTGTTTAAAGAGAGAATGAAGGATGCCTGGGTGGCTCAGTTGGTTAAGCATCTGCTTTCAGCTCAGGTCATGATCCCAGGGTCCTGTGAGCGAGCGACACATCGGGCTCCCTGCTCATCAAGGAGCCTGCTTCTCCCTCTCCCTCTATCCGCCCCCCTGCTCATGGTCTCTCTCTCTCTCAAATAAATAAATAAACAAAAGCTTTTTAAAAAGGGAGAATGAGGGAATAGGGAGGGGGATGAGCAAGGTCTCAGTAGATTCTGGGAAATGAAAAATTACAAAAAAGGGAAGGTAGTGGGGGTGGGTCCAAGTGAAACTGATCTGGGTTTTCTAACTGGGCTTATTAAAGCTAGGCTTCTATCCTCCCTCTGGTACTGGGAGACAGGGGTCCTATCTTCTGGCGAACAGTAAGAAAGAGACGGGAAGAAGAGACATTCTTCTTTCCTCTGAACAGTGTAAGTCCATTTCTCATTTGATCACCCTTTGTTTATAAATGACTAGCTGAACCATCTGTTGAGACTTGGTAGAAGAGGATAGTTGCTGGATGATGTGAGCAACCAGGCATTTAATGAGGAGCATCTCTATGGAAACAAAAAGAAAACAAAGGCTAATGGTGGGAACAGACTATAAACCCAATTTCTGAGTCCAGAGGGCGGGCAGTCACATGAGAAGACACTGAACTCTTAAGCATCTTTACATGGTGGTGTGAGGACAGCTGTGGCAATCTGATAGATTTCTTGTTTTATAGTTTGAATGTTGGTAGTGATGCCATAGACGTCAATGTCACAGCCATGGCTATTTCCCAGAGCAGAGCATGGAAGACACAGGACTTCTGGTGGACTTTTGGGGTAGCCCAAGTGTCAGCAAGTCCAGGCACAAAGGTTGCCCACTGTTGTGTGATGAGTTCTTTGATGCTTATATCAAGTTGTCTGGCCTTAGCTTACAGGGCGTTTCAGATCCCAGAGGAAAGGGCGACCACAAGACCACCTGAGTTCCAGAAAGGATTAGGTTTTAGTTCTCAGTGATGCCAAGTCAGGAGGGAAGGAGAAAAATGGGAAACAGTGCTTTGGAGAGTTGTAACCAGATACTGAAGGAAACTCGGAGAATTAAGAATTTTCTAAGGGCTTGGGGCTCCAGGGTAGCTCAGTCGTTAAGCGTCTGCCTTCAGCTCAGGTGTGATTCCAGAGCCCTGGGATCGAGCCCCGCATCAGGCTTCTCTGCTGGGAGCTTGCTTCTTCCTCTCCCACTCCCCCTGTTTGTGTTCCCTCTCTCACTGGCTGTCTCTCTCTCTGTGGAATAAATAAATAAAAAATCTTAAAAAAAAAAAAAAAAAGAATTTGCTAAGGGCTAAAAACGAAAAAAGAAAAGAAAAAAAAGGAATTTGCTAAGGGCTGACAAAATGTGTAAGATGGCAGGATCCAGTTTGATTTACAGGAAGATAATAAAACCTCAAGACTAGATTCTGGGTGTGATATACTTTTCCAGTCATAAAATTTCTATCTACGGTCAACCCCCTTTTTAATCAAAGGTTATCAAGGTAAGAATAGTTTTGTTTACAAAATAACTTTAGTTGCATTAAAGTTGGCCTAATTATTTACATGAGTGCAATGAGAATAGTAATCAACAATACAGACCTTTTGAAATTTTCTTTATGGAAGTTTTTATAAGGAATCTCAGATTGGACTTTAAAGGGCCCTCGATGAGGGCAACTGTGTGTCTCAGTCCGTTAAGCATCTCACTCTTGCTTTCAGCTCAGGTCTTGATCTCAGGGTTGTGAGTTCAAGCCCTGCATTGGGCATGGAGCCCACTTAAAAAAGAAAAAAAAAGTCTCTCAATGTTAGGAAGTCAAACCAAGAATTTGCCATCGGATGTCACCTGTACTACCTATAGATTTGGGTGAATTCTTCTCTTCTTGAGGTTCCCCAAAACATCCTAAATTTCCTGGACCTGCAGGGAAGTGACCTTCTTTATTCACCTGTAAGGCTAAGAACCCTAAAGCCAGGTGCCAACCCATTTTTTTCCAAAAGGGCTTTGTAAGCTTTGGCTCCATAAAGTCAGCCTTACTTCCTTAAAATTGTCTGTTTGGTCTGATTTTGTGCATCATTTTCAAATGTGACGTTCCAGTCAAAGCCATGGTCATATAACCAATGTTTTAAATTACGTCCTATCACAAAAAGGACAGATTCTTGCTGAGCCTATGCAAATAGTTACATTACCATGAAAATAAGACTACTCAATAATAGTTTCAGAGTTTTTTGAGGAATCGGGCAGGGAAAAAAGATAAATGTTTTCATTTTGTTTACAAAAGTAAAATTTATTTCTTAAATTCCATATATGAGTGAAATCATATGGCATTTGTCTTTCTCTGCCTGACTTATTTCACTTAGCTTTATACTCTCTGGCTCCATCCACATCATTGCAAATGGCAAGATTTCATTCTTTTTTATGGCTGAGTAATATTCCATTGTATATCTACATATATATACCACATCTTCTCTATCCATTCATCAGTGGATGGACACTTGGGCTGTTTCCATAATTTGCTAATGTTGATAATGCTGCTATAAACATTGGGGTGCATGTATCCCTTCAAATTAGTACCTTTTTGTATTCTTTGGGCAAATACCTAGTAGTGTAATGCTGGATTGTAAGGTAGTTCTATTTTTAACTTTTTAAGGAACCTCTAGATGTTTTCCAGAGTGGCTGCACCGGTTTGCGCTTAAGAAACAAAACAAACATGGGGCGCCTGGGTGGCTCAGTCAGTTAAGCGTCTGCCTTCAGCTCAGGTCATGATCTCAGGGTCCTGGGATTGAGGCCCGAGAGTCAAGCTCCCTGCTCAGCGCGGAGTCTGCTTGTCCCTCTCTCTCTGCCCTTCCCCCTGCTCATGCTCTCCGTCTCTCTCTCTCTCTCTCTCTCTCAAATAAAATAAAGTCTTTAAAAGAAACAAAACAAATTGGGGGTACCTGAATGGCTCAGTCGGTTAAGCTTCCAATTCTTGGTTTCAGCTCAGGTCATGATAGCAGGGTCCTGAGGTAGAGCCCCGCAGTCAGCGTGGAGTCTGGTGGGAATTTTCTCTCTCTCTCTCTCTCTGCCCCTCCCACTTGTGCTCTCTCTCAGTCTCTCTCTAAAATAAATACATAAATCTTTAAAAACAAACAAACAAAGCAAACAGTCATAGGGGGAGAAAAAGAGAGGGGCGCCTGGGTGGCACAGCGGTTGGGCGTCTGGGATCGAGCCCCACATCAGGCTCCTCCGCTATGAGCCTGCTTCTTCCTCTCCCATTCCCCCTGCTTGTGTTCCCTCTCTCGCTGGCTGTCTCTATCTCTGTCGAATAAATAAATAAAATCTTAAAAAAAAAAAAAGAGAGAAAGGCAAACCAAGAAATAGACTTCACAATAGAGAAACTTGATGGTTACCAGCGGGGAGGTGAGTGGGGGGATGGGTTAAACAGGTGATGGGGATTAAGGAGTGCAGTTGTGATGAGCACTGGGTGTTGTGTAGAATTGTTGAATCACTAAATTGTATACCTGAAACTAATATTACACTGTACGTTAACTGGAATTTAAATAAAAACTTACATAAATACAAAAAAAAATTTTTTTTTTTTTTTAAGTAAAATGTGGGGAACCCGGGTGGCTCAGATGGTTAAGTGTCTGCCTTCAGCTCAAGTCATGATCTCCAGGTTCTGGGATCGAGCCCCCCTTACCCCCCCCCCAGTCCGCCTCCCTGCTCAGCGGGGAGTCTGGTTCTCCCTCTCCTTCTGCCCCTTCCCCTGCTCATGCACTCTCTCTTTATCTCTCTGTCTCAAATGAATAAATAAAATCAAAAGAAGTAAAACTTACATTGTTATGTCATGAAGCCATTGGCTTTTTCATTCTAGTTTTGGAAATCCTAACTTAGTTTATTGTTTTGATCTCAAGGTTATTTAAGCAATGCCATCAGAAGCCTGTGCCTGGTACAGTCCTTCTTCATGAGACTCTGAGACCGTCCCTTTTTGTTAAACACATATCTTCTGGCACATAGCTGGTTGCAGGAGCTTTTAGGAAAGCATCAGAGTAAAACCACAGCTATCTGTGGATAGCGAAAGACATAAAATGACCACAGTTAAAGATCTGATGAGAGTTTGTTATAAAAATAACTCAGTTGACAAGGAAATTTGGTTGTTTCTGTGACATAGAACATTTTAACATAATAACTAGACTAGTAACATTATACCAGGATATATTATAGTGAGGGCATTGGCAAATTTCTAGGAACTTTATAGAATTTCTAAAATAATAACATTCTGCTCATACAAATGTAACCTAGAGAAGATTAGATATCTCTTCTTTGACGTGGTTCCAATGCAATATAGTTTAATCAAATAAACCAAATTAGATTAACATCTCTCTTTGGAAAGTGAGAGAACAAACCCTTCGAGGGTTTCCAGGGATCCTCTCAGAAAATTCAAAGTTAGTTTGAGGTCAGGAAGACTTTATTTAGAATTCGATTTTGGGAAGTTGTCCAAAATGTCAAATGCTTTAAATATATAATTAAATAGGATCATAGGTCGTTGTAAAACAATACTTAGTTATCCATTTAACCAATGTGGTGATAAAAAATTTCAAAGACAAATGCAGGAGGTAACATAAAAAATAAAGAACCTTATCCCTGAATAGTGAGAAGACTTTGTTCTCTTAAGTAATGAAGGACGTGATAAAGACAACTTGAAGCATACAAAATTATTCTGATAAGACACAGAATATATGTTACCTAGGCAGGTAACTCAAAAGGTAAAGAAAAATCTTTTACAGTCTTTTATTAAGACCAGACCAATAATCAAAAAAACTTTGCCATTTTTAAAAAATATTTTATTTATTTGTCAGAGAGAGAGAGCACAAGCAGGGGGAGCGGTAGGCAGAGGGAGAAGCAGACTCCCTGCTGAACAAGGAGCCTGATGCAGGACTCAGTCCCAGGACTCTGGGATCATGACCTGAGCCAAACACAAATGCTTAACCAACTGAGCCACCCAGGCATCCCAAAACTTTGTCATTTTAACAGAGAAAACCAAACTCTGGTTTTGTCACTACACTACTGAGATTAAAATTCATTTCAAGAGGCACCTGACTGGGCTCAGTCAGTGGAGTGTACGAGTCTTGATCACAGGGTTGTGAGTTCAAGCCACACGTTGGTTGTAGAGATTACTTAAAAAAATAATAATAATAAAAGCTTTTTAAAAAATTAAAAAATAAAGTTCATATAAAAAAAAAAAAAACACCATAGGTGCACCTGGGTCGCTCAGTCAGTTAAGCACCTGCCTTCAGCTCAGGTCATGATCCCAGTGTGCTGGGATGGAGCCTAACATTGAGCCCCACATTAGACTCCCTGCTCAGCAGGGAGCCTGCTTCTCCCTGCTTGTGGTCTCTGACCCTCTATTTCTTGGTCAAATAAATTAATTAATTAAATATTTAAAAAAAAAAACAAAAACAAAAAAAACTATATAATTATAAATCCACTTATTCTTAGCCAGCTTTTTTTTTTTTTCCAAGATTTTATTTATTTGACAGAGAGAGACAGCGAGAGAGGGAACACAAGCAAGGGGAGTGTGAGAGGAAGAAGCAGTCTTCCCACCAAGCAGGGATCCCGATGTGGGGCTCAGTCCCAGGACCCTGAGATCATTACCCGAGCCAAAGGCAGACGCTTAACAGCTGAGCCACCCAGGTGCCCCCTTTTTTTTTTTTTTTTTAAGATTTTATTTATTTATTTGACAGAGAGAGCACAAACAGGCAGGGCAGAGGGGCAGATGGAGAGGGAGAAACAGGCTCCCAACTGAGCAAGGAGCCCGATGTGGGGCTCAATCCTAGGACCCTGAAATCATGACCTGAGCCGAAGGCAGACGCTTAATGGAATGAGCCACCCAGGCGCCCCAATCTTAGCCAGCTTTAACCTCACAACACAAAATTCCTTTTCCACAAACCTTTTACAACTCTCAATATCCATTCATGTTTTGTTTTATTCTTTCCCTCTTTCACATTCTACATTTAGGACAAAATTACTTTTTTTTTTATCTTAAAGGAAACATACTCTTCATTCTTTACATACTTTTCATATAAAAACACGTCCTACTTTTCTTCCATTCTTTGTATACAAAGTTGTTTCCCTTCAATCTCGTTACTCGTAGTCTTATTTTTTTACATATTGATTATACATTTTAAACATTACTGACCTTTATTTTACAGAGAAAACTAGGAAGTAGACAATTGAGAACTATAATATTCCAGTATTCTGTAATAGATTAACAAATTTTATGAATATACCATCTCATAAGCTGTAGAGGTATATGTTTCCTGAAATAACTGTTTTTAATGTGGCAAGGACATGTTTATTAAGAGACCCAAGATCCAGGGCGCCTGGGTGGCACAGTCGTTAAGCGTCTGCCTTCGGCTCAGGGCGTGATCCTGGCGTTATGGGATCGAGCCCCACATCAGGCTCTTCCACTGGGAGCCTGCTTCTTCCTCTCCCACTCCCCCTGCTTGTGTTCCCTCTCTCACTGGCTGTCTCTATCTCTGTCGAATAACTAAATAAAATCTTTAAAAAAAAAAAAAAGAGAGACCCAAGATCCTTGGCCTCTCTGGGCCATATAAAAATAAATAGCCAAAAGTATATAAACTTAAACTTTTGCTTAATGGTGAAAGTTTTAACACTATATCTTATTTAGAAATTATTTATTTATGTAATATCTATTATTTAACTTAGCTTACTAGACTCTAAGGCTCCAAGTTGCCAAAAAAAGATCTTGGAAATGATTTTTAGGCAGCATATTATGAAGTATAATTATTATTATAAATAAAGTTTATCAGGGGCACCTGGGTGGCTAAGTCAGTTAAGTGTCTGCCTTCGACTCAGGTCATGATCCCAGGGTCCTGGGATCGAGCCCCACTTCAGGCTCCCTGCTCAGTGGGGAGGAGGCTTCTCCCTCTTCCTCTGCTGCTCCTCCTGCTTGTGCTCTCTCTCTCTCTCTCAAGTAAATTAATAAAATCTTTAAAACATAAAGTTTATCAGAATGAGTTAATTTGAGTAATATCAAATTTACCATCTCTATAATTTTAAACATCTAATAAATATAATATTCGGTTATTTGACTAGTAAATCCAAGCAGAATTACAATGTATGTTTGCATTATAATTTAATGTTAACAACTCTGAAAACATACCTATTTTATTAAACCAATAATACCAAACTAGTCTTACTTACCAAAGATTTATACAAGTTACGTGACAATAAAAATATTTGAGTTGGTTCCTATATTTCTTTTTTTTTTTTTAAGATTTTATTTATTTATGTGACAGAGAGACAGCCAGCGAGAGAGGGAACACAGCAGGGGAGTGGGAGAGGAAGAAGCAGGCTCCCAGCGGAGGAGCCTGATGTGGGACTCGATCCCCGAACGCTGGGATCACGCCCTGAGCCGAAGGCAGACGCTTAACGACTGTGCTACCCAGGCGCCCCTGGTTCCTATATTTCTGGAAGTTTTAGGAAGACTTAATTTATGTAAGAACTTATTTCTCTCTAAGACAGGATACAACTCCTTTTTTTGTTAATTTTTATTTTTTTAACTTTTTTTTTAAGATTTTATTTATGTATTTGACAGAGAGAGAGAGAGCACAAGGAGAGGGAACAGGAGAGGGAGAAGCAGGCTCCCCAGTGAGCAGGTAGCCTGATGTGAGGCTCAATCCCAGGACTCTGGGATCCTGACCTGAGCCGGAGGCAGTCACTTAACTAACTGAGCCACCCAGGCGCCCCGAATTTTTTTAATTTAAATTCAATTAATTAACATATAATGTATTATTTGTTTCAGGGGTACAGGTCTGTGATTCATCAGTCTTATATACCCAGCACTCATTACAACATATATCCTCCCCAATGTCCATCACCCAGTCACCCTATCCCCCCGACCCCTCCCCTCCAGCAACCCTCGGCTTTGTTTCTTAAGATGATGAGTCTCTTGGGGCACCTGGGTGGCTCAGTCGTTAAGCGTCTGCCTTCAGCTCAGGGCGTGATCCCGGCGTTCTGGGATCGAGCCCCACATCAGGCTCCTCTGCTGGGAGCCTGCTTCTTCCTCTCCCACTCCCCTTGCTTGTGTTCCCTCTCTCGCTGGCTGTCTATCTCTGTCAAATAAAAAAATAAAATCTTTAAAAAAAAAAAAAAAGATTATGAGTCTCTTATGGTTTGTCTCCCTCTCTGGTTTCGTCTTGTTTCATTTTTTCCCCTCTTCCCCTATGATCCTCTGCCTTGTTTCTTAAATTCCACGTATCAGTGGATCTCCACCAGAGATCATCTAATAATTGTCTTTTTTTGATTGACTTATTTCACTTAGCATAATACCCTCTAGTTCCATCCACATCGCTGCAAATGGCAAGATTTCCTTTTGTACGGCTGAGTAATATTCCATTGTATATATTTGCCACATCTTCCTTATCCACTCATCTGCCAATGGACATCTGGGTTCTTTCCATAGTTTGGCTATAGTGGACATTGCTGCTATAAACATTGGGGTTCAGGTGCCCATTCAGATTGCCACATTTGTATCTTTGGGGTAAACACCCAGTAATAAAATTGCTGGGTCGTAGAGACAATACAACTCTTTTAAGGAATTTTGTAAATTAATTTGGTAATACTATTGGGAGACAAGAAAATATATATACTTAGCAGACATACATAAACATACAGACAGATGCAAATACAGATCTCACAGTTTTCATTTTAAAACTTTATCTGTGATTCGGACTGGCTACCTTGGTCAGTAGAGTTAGTTTTATTCTTGCTTGAAATGAAGCCTCACCTTAACGTCTCTGTTTATTTCAGATGATTTGGAAAAAGCCAAGGAAATGTTAACAAAGATGAGATACTTTTCAAATGTAGAAGAAAAGATCAAGTTAAAGAAGATTCCCCTCTAATGATTACTAGTTTAAAAGTTTCTGAAATAAAGTTCTTGCATATTTCTTTTCTGGCTTCAGTTAATTGAGACTAGAGATGCATTCACTGCTTTTACCAGCTTAGTTAAACCCGTGGCTCAAGCATTAATGGATGGCGAAGTTTATCATGTGGGAGGAAACCCAGTGTAGCCAGAGCTTGGGTGGTCAGTTCTTTGTGTGATACTTGATACAGCGTGCTCCCCACTAGGCCAGTAAAAGAAGTGGGGATGGGGCCAACTTGAGGCTCTGGAGAACGGGTTGGCAAACTTTTACTGCAAAGGGCCAGACAGTAAATGCTTTAGGCTTTGTGGTCCATCCTGCCTCTGTTATAACTGCTCAACTCTGTCATGGTAACATTTTGTTTACAAAAGAGGCAGTGGGCTAGATTTGACCCAGGGATTCCCAACCTCTGCCCTAGAACCGTATCTTCTTTCTAATGGCGGGCCCTTCACTAGTGCCCTTGTTAGTCTAGTCTTCAGGGCATTCAGTTTAGTAACCATGCAAAGCTGCCTAAGGATCTCTTAAGCCTACATTTCAAAATGTAGATGATATTATCAAGAGTTAGTCCAGTGTGGCCATGATGGGTGTAGAGATTACCAAAAACAAAAAAAGAAAACAAACCAAAAAACCGACACGCAGGAAGAAGAAAGAAAGAAAGAAAGAAAGAAAGAAAGAAAGAAAGAAAGAAAGAAAGAAAGAAAGAAAGAAAGAAAGAAAGAAAAAAATTCCAAGAAATAACAACTCTTGGAGACATTGCTTGTTTACAATTGAAAAATCAGAGTTCTGAACCAAGGTTCAACTCCTAGAGCTTAAACTGCAGCCCCTTTTCATCCTCCCTCGTCCTTGTCTAAGAATTTATATCTTGTGAACCCTGATCCTGTTCTACTCAGTTTGTTAACATTTTAGGATTTCTGAAGGCAAATTAACCACAGCAGCTGTCTAGCTTAAATGTATTTAGGAATATCAGTCCAATCACCAGCCCTCTTACATTTTACAAGGAGAATGAGTTATTTGTCTGAAAACATACAGGGAGTCTTTAAGCGAACAATTACAGTGCAAGCAAATGTCATGATTAAATTGGGTGCCTCTGCAAGTAAGTAGGAGATGAAAGTAGTGTTTGCAATACTTCTGCAGACAATCTTCATTCCTTCTTCAGAACAATGATCAGGGACCAAAACAATCTGACCTCAAAAAGAAATCAGATAAACATTTTTGGAGGAACTTCAAAGAAACTTTTCCCTTACCTGTTGCCATCAGCTGGAAAGGCCACTGGGCCTCCCAGCTAACTACTTCTGGTTTAGGGAATAAATAAAAAAGACTTTATTTCTGAGTCAGTGTAATTACTTTTGTTTTTCTTTTTTTTTTTCCCTCACTCTTCCAAATTCTTTCCCTATTAGGGTAAAGTCCAAGTTTTGCGGGACTTCTAAATCCAGGAACCCTTGCAAGTGTTCCCTGTCAAAGCCTTATGGGGAGGTAGGTTTCTAGACATCTGGAAGGTTAGCAGCCCTATTTGGACTATTTTTCGGGTTGGGTTTTTTTGTTGTTGTTGTTGTTTTCTAAGTTCATTTAAGTTTTTTGGGTTGGGTTTTTTTTTGTTGTTGTTTTTTTTCTAAGTTCATTTAAGTAATCACCCAATGTGGGGCTGGAACTCATGACCCCGAGATCAAGAGTCATATGCTTCTCTGAACGAGCCAGCCAGGCGCCCCTGAATTAAAGTTTCTGACCAAGTAAAGCAAATTGAGCATTCACCTCCCTCCCCAATCATTCCCAATATAGAAAAAATTTATCAGAACAAATAAGGTATTTGGGGCCCCTGGGTGGCTCAGTCGGTTAACTGTCTGCCTTCGGCTCAGGTCATCTCAGGGTCCTGGGATCGAGACCCACATTGGGCTCCTTGCTCAGCAGGGAGCCTGCTTCTCCCCTACCTGCCATTGCCCCTGCCTGTGCTCTCTCTCTCTGACAAAAAAATAAAATCTTAAAAAAAAAGAAAGAAAGAACGAAAAGAAAAGAAACTGACTGCGCTGGCACCTTGATCTTGGATTTCCAGCCTCCGGACTGTGGGAAAATTGACTCCTATAGTTAAGTCTCCCAGTCCATGGTACTTTATCATGGGGGCCTGACCTGAGTCATACACCTGGATTTGAATCCCAGCTCTGCCACCTACTTGCGTGAAGCCACGGTTATGCTAAGCTTCATTTCCTCAACTTTAACATGGTAATAGAACCTATTTCACAAGGTGGTTGTAAGGATCAAATGAAATAAATTCTCTAAGCAAATTGCTTAGCCCAACACAGAGCACATAGTACACACTCAAATGTAATTTTTAAAATTATAATGACTAGTTTTATTATTTTTACTTTACAACAAAGTCATGCACAGAACAGTTAGAAGTTTCCTGTCTATTTGTGGAGAGAGATTTTATACCAATAATCAGAAAAATAATAAAAAGTTCCCATTTGGGGCGCCTGGGTGGCGCAATTGTT
>NW_024425897.1:8941105-9048045 GCF_017311325.1 Ursus maritimus
GAAAGAAAGAAAGAAAGAAAGAAAGAAAGAAAGAAAGAAAGAAAGAAAGAGAAAGAAAGAAAGAAAGAAAGAAAGAAAGAAAAAAATTCCAAGAAATAACAACTCTTGGAGACATTGCTTGTTTACAATTGAAAAATCAGAGTTCTGAACCAAGGTTCAACTCCTAGAGCTTAAACTGCAGCCCCTTTTCATCCTCCCTCGTCCTTGTCTAAGAATTTATATCTTGTGAACCCTGATCCTGTTCTACTCAGTTTGTTAACATTTTAGGATTTCTGAAGGCAAATTAACCACAGCAGCTGTCTAGCTTAAATGTATTTAGGAATATCAGTCCAATCACCAGCCCTCTTACATTTTACAAGGAGAATGAGTTATTTGTCTGAAAACATACAGGGAGTCTTTAAGCGAACAATTACAGTGCAAGCAAATGTCATGATTAAATTGGGTGCCTCTGCAAGTAAGTAGGAGATGAAAGTAGTGTTTGCAATACTTCTGCAGACAATCTTCATTCCTTCTTCAGAACAATGATCAGGGACCAAAACAATCTGACCTCAAAAAGAAATCAGATAAACATTTTTGGAGGAACTTCAAAGAAACTTTTCCCTTACCTGTTGCCATCAGCTGGAAAGGCCACTGGGCCTCCCAGCTAACTACTTCTGGTTTAGGGAATAAATAAAAAAGACTTTATTTCTGAGTCAGTGTAATTACTTTTGTTTTTCTTTTTTTTTTTCCCTCACTCTTCCAAATTCTTTCCCTATTAGGGTAAAGTCCAAGTTTTGCGGGACTTCTAAATCCAGGAACCCTTGCAAGTGTTCCCTGTCAAAGCCTTATGGGGAGGTAGGTTTCTAGACATCTGGAAGGTTAGCAGCCCTATTTGGACTATTTTTCGGGTTGGGTTTTTTTGTTGTTGTTGTTGTTTTCTAAGTTCATTTAAGTTTTTTGGGTTGGGTTTTTTTTTGTTGTTGTTTTTTTTCTAAGTTCATTTAAGTAATCACCCAATGTGGGGCTGGAACTCATGACCCCGAGATCAAGAGTCATATGCTTCTCTGAACGAGCCAGCCAGGCGCCCCTGAATTAAAGTTTCTGACCAAGTAAAGCAAATTGAGCATTCACCTCCCTCCCCAATCATTCCCAATATAGAAAAAATTTATCAGAACAAATAAGGTATTTGGGGCCCCTGGGTGGCTCAGTCGGTTAACTGTCTGCCTTCGGCTCAGGTCATCTCAGGGTCCTGGGATCGAGACCCACATTGGGCTCCTTGCTCAGCAGGGAGCCTGCTTCTCCCCTACCTGCCATTGCCCCTGCCTGTGCTCTCTCTCTCTGACAAAAAAATAAAATCTTAAAAAAAAAGAAAGAAAGAACGAAAAGAAAAGAAACTGACTGCGCTGGCACCTTGATCTTGGATTTCCAGCCTCCGGACTGTGGGAAAATTGACTCCTATAGTTAAGTCTCCCAGTCCATGGTACTTTATCATGGGGGCCTGACCTGAGTCATACACCTGGATTTGAATCCCAGCTCTGCCACCTACTTGCGTGAAGCCACGGTTATGCTAAGCTTCATTTCCTCAACTTTAACATGGTAATAGAACCTATTTCACAAGGTGGTTGTAAGGATCAAATGAAATAAATTCTCTAAGCAAATTGCTTAGCCCAACACAGAGCACATAGTACACACTCAAATGTAATTTTTAAAATTATAATGACTAGTTTTATTATTTTTACTTTACAACAAAGTCATGCACAGAACAGTTAGAAGTTTCCTGTCTATTTGTGGAGAGAGATTTTATACCAATAATCAGAAAAATAATAAAAAGTTCCCATTTGGGGCGCCTGGGTGGCGCAATTGTTAAGTGTCTGCCTTCGGCTCAGGGTGTGATCCCAGAGTCCTGGGATTGAGCCCCACATCGGGCTCCTCCGCTGGGAGCCTGCTTCTTCCTCTCCCACTCCCCCTGCTTGTGTTCCCTCTCTCACTGCCTGTCTCTCTCTGAATAAATAAAATCTTTAAAAAAAAAAAAAGTTCCCATTTGCTGGGGAGACTGGCTGGCTTAGTCTGTAGAGACTGTGACTCTTGCTGTCAGGGTTGTGAGTTTGCCCCCCACATTGCTTGTAGAGTTTACTTTAAAAAAAAAAAAATCGGGAAAAAAAAAGTTCCTGTTTGCTCCATAGTTACTATGTGTAGTACTTTGCATGAATCCACCAAATTAAACCGAACTTAACTCATTTTACAGATGAAGAAATAAGTTCCCAGAAGATAAGAGTCAAGAGTTAGGATTCAAACTCAGGTCTACCTAAGCCTATTTTTGCTCTTAGGGAGGCTGAACCGACCAGACTAAGTACCAGCCAAGACGATTAAACAATTTGTTTTGGGGGTTTTTTAAATATTTTTTAAAAGATTTTATTTATTTGAGAGAGAGAGAGCACACGTGGGCTGAAGGGCAGAGGGAGAAGAAGACTGCCCGTTGAGCAAGTAGCACAATGTGGGACTCGATCCCAGGACTCCAGGATCATGACTTGAGCCGAAGGCAGACACTTAACTGACTGAGCCACCCAGGCACCTGAGGATTAAACAATTTGTAACTAGGGGCCATTTACCAGGGCATGCATCATGCCAAACAGAGGCAGGACTTGATCCAAGTCCCTGTTTCCAAGGCCTTCATATACAGCTTCATTGGGCATAGGGATGGATCGCTCCCAGGTGTAGTAACCAGGTAAGGGTTCAGGGAAGAGGGAGAGTAGAATCCAGACAAGCAGAGAGAAGCTGTGTAGGTGTCCCTAAGACCCGCCCCAGATCCAATAACTCTCTAGGAAATCTCACAGGACTTAGTGTCCCATCCTACTCATGGTCTGATGTATTACAATGAAAGGACACAAAGGTAACTCAACAGAGGGAAAAGGCACATGGGATGAAGTCCAATGGCAACTAGGCCCAAGGTCCTCTCCCTGGGAGGCACACAGGGTACACTGCATTCCCCCAGCAATGAGCTGTGACAACCTGTGTAACAATGTCATCTGTAAGGCAAGCTCATTAGAGACTCAGTACCCAGACTTTCTTAGGCACTGGTCACATGAGCTCTCTGCCTAGCATGTGCCAGAATTCCAGACTCCCAGAAGGAAAACAGGTATTCAGCATAAACTACACTGTTTCTACAAACAATTTAGGCACTGTGCGCCAGTCTTATCAATTCTGGGAATAAGTAAACTCTCCCTAAATCCAAATTCCCAGCCAAGGGCCAACTTTTTCAGCAGGCTTTTCTAAGGATATGCAATCTCAGGAATGCTATGTTAACTTTTTCCTGCACAGAAGCCAAGGGCAGTTCCCATCATAGCAGAGGGAATTATATAACAAATAATCTGTAACCAGAGAGGAAGGCAACTCCACTGCTGACAGGCTTGTTCCTGTCTCTGTGGCTGCCACCAGACAAAGGGAAAGATGCTGTTTTGCTCTGAGTCAGGATAGTGGTCATGCCCCCTAGCGTGTTCAGTAGCAGGTGACACATGCTTGCAGCAGACTTGGATGTAAAGCTTTACTTTGAATTCCTTTGGTTCTGTCACTTTTTGTGACATGTTGAATATATCGGAGGGGGCCAGATGAAAAAATGCAACACACCATTTTTTCGTTTCCATGGGTCGCTGTCAAGAGGCAAAAGAATCATCAGAAACATATCATCAGAGTCCCAAGGGTTAAGGGCTTCAGGCAGGAAACAAATACATGGATGATGGTGGTGGGGGTGATGTATTGGGGAGGGGTGAGGTCTTCAAGGAAATGGAGTAGATGCCCCATCTCAAAGCTGGGGAGGAGACACTACTAGACTCTGGTAATTGTTGCCATGGAGACTGTGTTGACAGTCTCATGATTTTTTCAAGAGAGAGATTGGAATTGAGATTTTAACAGGATATTTCCCTGGGGCTTCCAGGACCATGGAAGCCCCAAGCAAGAAACACCTAACTCAGCTGGGGGAAGGGGAGGAACAGGATAGGCTTTGCAGAGGAGATGATGTGAGAGCCCTAAAGTGTTAAAAAAAAAAAAAATGAGCGCTCACCCAGTGGACTAAGGAAAGAAGAAATCAGGTTACAAATTATATTTGTGATACTGCAGATTGCCTACAATCAGACAGAACTGGGTTTCCCATCTACTGTTCCCTCTTACTCACTGTGTGACCTTGAGCAGTTTAGTGTCTGAGTTTCAGTCTTCCTATCTGTAAAACATGGATGGCCATAGCACCACCGTCAACCATGATGACATACAAATGGGACATCAGGAGTGAAGAGCATATAAAGCAGTGCACACGCAGTACTTAGCACAGAGCCTGCCGCTGCACTCAGCAAAGATTAACAGAAGCACGGAAGGAGATGGGAGCAGAGAGGATGGGCCCTTGGCCTCAACCGGAGATTAGGGGCAGAATCATGGGTGCTTCCTGAAGGCATTTGGCATTTTCAAGTAGATAAGCAAGAGACACGGGGTGCAAGTAAAGAAGAATCGTATTGTACTGGGGTTGGGGAGGGGGAGTAGCGGGAGGGTGACAGAGATGAGATTAAGAGAGAGGCAGCCAGGTCAGGAGGAACACTGCAGTTGACCCTTGAACAACACAGGTTTCAGCTATGTGGGTCCATTCATGCACAGATAATTTTCAATACAGTTCAGTACTATAAATGTATTTTCTCTTCCTCATGATTTTCTAAAAAGCATTTTCTTCTCCCTAGCTTACTTGACCATAAGAATACAGTGTATAACACATAGAGCATACAAAATACGTGTCAATCAACTGTTTGTTATCGGTAAGGCCTCTGGTCAACAGTTGGCTATTAGTAGTTAAGTTTTTGGAAAGTCAGGAGTTATACATGGATTTTCTTCCTTCCTTTCTTTCTTTTTTTTTTCTTTCTTTTTTCTTTCCTTCTTTCTTTCTTTCCTTCCTTCCTCCCTTCCTTCCTTTCCTTCCTTCCTCCTTCCTCCATCCCTCCCTCCCTCCGTTCTTCCTTCCTTCTTCCTCCCTCCCTTCCTTCCTTTCCTTCCTTCCTCCTTTCTCTCTCCCTCCCTCTGTCCTTCCTTCCTTCTTCCTTCCTTCCTTCCTTTCCTTCTTTCTTTCTTTTTTAAAGATTTTATTTATTTATTTGCGAGAGAGAGAGAGAGAGAGAGAGAGTGAGAGCACACGCAGGGAGGAGAGGGAGAAGGCTCACCAGCAGGGAGCCCGATGCAGGGCTCAATCCCAGGACCCTGGGATTATGACCAGACTCAAAGGCACCAACCCTTCTGTGTAATGTGTATTTTTTTTTAAGAGCATTAAGGTTTCTTTTTTTTTTTTTTAAAGATTTTATTTATTTATTCGACAGGATAGAGACAGCCAGCGAGAGAGGGAACACAAGCAGGGGGAGTGGGAGAGGAAGAAACAGGCTCATAGCGGAGGAGCCTGATGTGGGGCTCGATCCCACAATGCCGGGATCACGCCCTGAGCCGAAGGCAGGCGCTTAACCGCTGTGCCACCCAGGCGCCCCATAATGTGTATTTTTTTTTAATATTTATTTTTAAGTAGTCTCTGTACTCAACGTGGGGCTCAAACTTACAACCTTGAGATCAAGAGTTGCATGCTCTACTGACTGAGCCAGCCAGGTGCCACATGTAATGCATATTTTACCACAATAAGAAAAAAGAAAGAGGGTCACCTGGGTGGCTCAGTCATTAAGTGTCTGCCTTCGGCTAAGGTCGTGATCCCGGTGTTCTGGGATCGAGCCCCCACATCAGGCTCCTCTGCTGGGAGCCTGCTTCTTCCTCTCCCACTCCTCCTGCTTGTGTTCCCTCTCTCGCTGGCTGTCTCTCTCTCTCTCTGTCAAATAAATAAATAAAACCTGAAAGAAAGAAAGAAAGAAAGAAAGAAAGAAAAGAAAGAAAGAAAAATGGGTTCTAACTACCAATTATACTGCAAGCGTTGGCTCAGTTGCCATCATTTCTTTCTCTGCTGTTTTATATGTGTGTGCTTTCATCATTATGATATTTCATATTCCATCTGGCTTCCCTAGTTTCAAATTCTCAGAGAAGTAGAGGAAAGCTCACTGTAACCCCTATATATCTCTTATTCACAATAGTTACCAACCCCCCCCCCAACCCTGCCAGCATATGTTAGGGAAAAAAAAAAATGGCACACACCACTAGACCCTCCCAGCATATGTTAGAAAAAAGGATGGCGCACACCACTAGCAGGCTAGGTGGTATGGACCTACGCCAGCTTGCCCATGCATGGCTATTGGGTTCCTTTTGGTAGGCGTCAGAAACCACCAAGAATACTGGGTAGGTCAAAGTTAGCTACTCTACCATAACCTTGCTACCAGATTTGTTTTCTAAAAGTTGTATTGAGATTTAATTTATATACCACAGGGTTCACCTGTCTAAAATGTATACGGTTCAGTGGTTTTAAGCCTATTTACAGAGCTATGCAACCGTCACCAGGATCTAATTTTAGGACATTTTTGTCATCTCAGAAAGGAATCTTGTACCATTAGGAATCACTCTCTATCTTCCCCTTCTCCTCCCCACCTCTTGCCCTAGGCAAATATTAACCTGTAGATTTGCCCAGTCTGGATTTTTCTTACAAACAGAACCATACAACAAGTGGTCTTTTGTACCTGCTTCTTTCCCTTAGCATAAACGTGCACATGGCTGGCTCAGTCAGTAGAGCATGTGACTTTTGATCTCAAGATTGTAGGTTTGAGCCCCCCATTGGGTATGGAGATTACTTAAAAATAAAATCTTTAAATAAATCAATGTACACATTTTTGCTTGGACATATATTTTCATTTTTCTTGGATCTATGCCTAGGAGTAGAATCGCTGGGTCATATGGTAATTATATGTTTAATCTGTTGATAAACTGCCAAACTATTTTCCAAAGTGATTGTACCATTGACAATCTTTCCACAGTGTATAAAATTTCCAATTTCTCCATATCCTTGTCAACACTTGCTACTGTCTTTTTAATTTTAGCTGTTCTAGTAGTTGGCTAAGTGTTATCTCACTGTAGTTTTGTTTTTTTGTTTTTGTTTTTGTGTTGTTTTTTTTTTTTTTTTGAGGGGGCAGAGAGAGTGTGCAAGCAGGCTAGAAGGGGAGGGACAAAGGAAGAGGGAGGGAGACGGTCTTAAGCAGGCTCCATGCCCAGCGCAGAGTCCAGTCTCATAACCCAGAGATAATGACCTGTGCCCAAATCAAGAGTCCAGTGCTTAATCTACTGAGCCACCCAGGAACGCCCTCACTGTAGTTTTGATTTGCATTTCTGACTAATGATGTTAAGTATATAATCCCATATTTACTAGCCATTTATAAATCTTTTTGAAGTAATGCCTGTTCTCATCCTTTGCCCTTTTAAAAACTGGGTTGTCTTTTTACCATTGAGTTAATTTTTCACATATTGTGATACAATTCCCTTTTTGGATATATGATTTGCAAATATTTTCTCCTATTTTGTGAGTTATGTTTTCACCTTGTTGATGATGTCCTTTGAACCACAAAAGTGTTTAATGTTGATGAGGTCAACTGACCAGTCTTCTCTTTTGTTACTCATGCTTTTGGTGTTGCAGCTAAGAAACCGTTACCTAACCCAAGTTTACAAATACCTACCCCTGCAATTTCTTCTAAGAGTTTTATATTTTTAGCTCCTACATTTATGTCAATAATCCATTTTGAGTTCATTTTTGTACACGGTGTTAGGCAGGGACCTAACCTCATTCTTTTGCATGTGGCTATCCAATTATTCCAACATCATTATTGAAAAGTCTGTTCTTTCCCCCATTGAATTGTTTAGTCATCCTTGTTGAGAATCAGTTGATCATAAGTGTAAGGGTATATTTCTGAATTCTTAATTCTATTCCATTGATCTATACATCTATCCCCATGTCAGTATGACACTGTTTTGGAATCAGAAAGTGTGTTGAGAAGCTGGAGCCAGCGTATTGAATTAAGAATATGCAGATTGTGACCTGGTGAATGAGGGGACACAAGCCACCACAGAGGATCAGCAGGTAGCTTTCTCAACATCTGAGCTCCCACTTTGGGGAAGTGAAAACCACAGGGTTGTTGTGATTGAAGGTACAGTTTCAACACACACACACAAAGGAAGTAAAGTCACAGGATTTATTACTTACAGATCCCAGAAGTGGGGTGGCAGGTGAGAAGGGGATGGGATGTAGGAAGAGGTGGCCAACACAATGAGCTGGAGGAAGGGCAGGTTTTGTCCCAGGCCGTGAGTGAGCAGGAGATAGAGAACAGGGTAGCAAGCATCTATTACTTATAAGGTGGGTGACGTAGAGGTCACTGACTTTTCATGGGCTTAACTCTACATAGTTATTTTAAAAAGGTGCCCTGGGAAAAGCAAAGTCCTAAATTTGAATCCTTATTTAAAAGCCCAGACTCTGGATATGAGCAGGATTATCATGCTGTAAAATGCCTATGTGGCAACTCAGAAACTCATCACAGCAAGTTTGAGTCTATCAACTTCATTCTTCTTCCTCCTCCTCCTTCTCCTCCTCCTCCTCCTCCTCCTCCTCCTTCTTCTTCTTCTTCTTCTTTTGTTAAGCTGGTCATGGAGCCCAGTCTGGGGCTTGAACTCACAACAGTGCGATCAGGACCTGAGCCAAGGTCAAGAGTCAGACACTTAACCAACTGAGCACCCAGGTGCCCCTCATTCCTCTTTTTTAAGACTCTGTGGCTATTCTGGGTTGCTTGCTTTTCTGACACCAGTGTAATACTATAGCGTAATTCTGACACTAATCACCCACAGTTAGTGTGAGACTTTGTAGATTTAAAGGTGCAGGTTTAATTCCAACAAGATTGCCCTTATTTCAGATGTCAGCCTCAAGGGGGGGTCCTCAGGCCATCCATACTTACGACAGACAGGCTATGAATTCAAGAGGTTCCCATGACCCCTCTTAGAATCAGCAATTCACTAGAATGATTCATATAACTCAAAACAAAGTTATATTTGTGACTACAGTTGTAAGAAGGATACAAATGAAGGGACACATAGTGCAAGATCTGGCAAGGTCCTGAAGAGAGAGCGTCCGAGACCTCTCCCCATGGAATCAGGGCATGTCACCCTCCCAGGCACATCAGTGTGTTCACCAACCAGGAAGCTCTACTGAGCTTTGGTGTCCAGAGTTTTTATTGGGGTTTTATTATGTAAATATCATTGACTGAATATTGGCCATGTAGTTGAATTCCATCTTCAGCCTCCCTCCCATTGCTGGACGCTGAGCTGGCTCCAAGTCCCCATCTTCTAATCACATAGTTGGTCTCTCTAGTGACCAGCCCCCATCTGGAGTCATCTCATTCATTAACATAAACTCAGGAGTGACGAAAGATGCCCAGGAATAACAAGGACACACTTATTGTTCAGGAGATTTCCAAGGATTTAGAGTATCCCTCCAGGGGCACCTGGGTGGCTCTGTCCATTAAGCTTCTGATTTTGACTTGGGTCATGATTGCGCGGTCCTGGGATGGAGCCAGCCCTGCATCGGGAATCCCCACTCAGCAGGGAGTCTGCTTCTCCCTCTCCCTCTGCCCCTCCCCACCTTGTACGCGCTCTCTCTCTCTCTTTCTCAAATAAATAAATTAAATCTTTAAAAAATAAAATAGATTATCCCTCTAGGAACCAGAAACAAAGGCCAAATTATTATACAACACTTGCATCTCTGTATGAATTTTACAATCAGTTTGTCAATATATGCAAAAAGAAGTCAACTGGAATTTTCATAAGGATTGCATTGAGTTTGTAGATCAATGTGGGGAGTGTTCAGTATTTAAGCAACAGTGTTGGGGCGCCTGGGTGGCTCAGTCGGTTAAGCATCTGCCTTTGGCTCAGGTCATGATCCTGGAGTCGTGGGATCAAGCCCCACATCAGGCTCCCTACTCAGCAGGGAGTCTACTTCTCCCTCTGCCCCTCACTTCACTCTCGTGCTCTCTCTCACTCTCAAATAAAAAAATAAAATTTTTAAAAAGAAAAACAACTGTGTAAATCTTCTGACCCATGAACACAGGCTTTTTATTTATTTAGATCATCTTTAATTTCTTTCAACAGGATTTTGTAATTTCAGTGTAAAAGTCATGTGCTTATTTTATTATTTATTCCTAAGTATTTTATTCTTTGTTTTTTTTTTTAATTTTTTTTTTTAAAGATTTTGTTTTTAAGTAATCTCCACACCCAACATGGGGCTTGAACTCACAGCCCCAAGATCAAGAGTTGCATGCTCTACCAAGTGAGCCAGTCAGGGGGCCCTTATTCTTTCGATGCTCTTTTCTTTTTCTTTTTTAAAGATTTTATTTTTTTATTTGAGAGAGAAAGCGTGCACAAGCCGGGGGAGGGGCAGAGGGAAAGGGAGAAGCAGGCTCATCGCTGAGCAGGGAACCCAACGCGAGCTTGATGCCAGGACCCTGGGATCGTCCAGACTTGAGCCAAAGGCAGGCACTCAACAGAATGAGCCACCCAGGTGCCCCTATTGCTCTTACAAATGGAATTATTCTCTCTCTCTTTTCTTTAAGATTTTAGTTATTTATTTTGAGAGAGGGAGAGAAAGAGCACAAGCCAGGGAGAGGGGCAGAGGCAGAGGGAGAGAGAGAATCTCAAGCAGCCTCCATACTGGGCTTGGACTCTGAGGCAGAGCCTGATTGTGGGGCTCCCTCTTGGGACCGTGAGAGCATGACCTGAGCTGAAATCAAGAGTCTGACACTTAACTGACTGAGCCACCCAGGCACCCCAGTGGAATTATTTTCTTAATTTCATTTTCAGATTATTTATTGCTAGTTTACAGAAATACAACTGATTTTTTAATTTTTAAACTTAAATATTTTAATATTCTTAAAATATTGAATATGTGTCCTATAACCTCGCTGAACTCAATTATTAGTTATGATAGTTTTACAATTTCCTGGAACTTTCTGTTGTTGTTGTTGTTGTTGTTGTTGTTGTTGTTGTTGTTGTTGTTTTTAACAAGCTCTACACCCAACATGGGGCTTGAACTCACGACCCTGAGATCAAGAGTGGCGTACCCTACAGACTGAGCCAGCCAGGCACCCCTGTAGGAAGATTGTTAATTATTAATTCAATCTCATATTAAAGGTCTATTCAGAATTTCTATGTCTTCTCAAATCAGCTTTGTCAATTTGTGTCTTTCTGGGAATTTACCCATTTCATCTAAATTATCGAATTTGTTGGCATACGTTTGTTCATGGTATTCCTTTGTAATTACCACTCTTTTCCTTTTTTTTTTTTTTTCTTTTTCATTTAAGTAGGCTTCATGCCCAGCACTGAGCCCAACATGGGGCTTGAACTCACAACCCTGAGATCAAGACCTGAGCTGAAATCAAGAGCCATATACTCAACTGCCTGAGCCACCCAGGCCCCCTCTTTCATTCTTAATTTTAGTAGTTTGAGTCTGCTTCTTATTTTTTGGTCAGTCTAAGTGTTTATCAATTGTGTTGCTCTCTTCATAGAACCAACTTTCGGTTTCATCGATTTTTCTTTATTTTTTTCTACTATTTCATTAATTTCTGCTCTAATCTTTGTTATTTCCTTCCTTCTGCTTGCTTTGGATTTAGGTTGCTCTTCTTTTTCTAATTGCATAAGGTGGAAATGTAAGCTATTGATCTGAGATTTTTCTTCTTTTCTAAAATAGTTGTGTGTAGCTATAAATTTCCCTCTAGGCATTGCTCTTGCTGAATCCCATAAGCTTTGGTTTGTTGTATTTTCATTTTCATTCATCTCAAAGCATTTCCTAATTTCCCCAGTGATTTCTTCTTTCTTCCTCTAGTTCTACTAGGTTCTTAGGAAAGCAAGTTTCACACAAAATTCTGCCTCTGGTAAGGACATTTAGCAAGCAGGCATGAAACAGCCGTATGACTTATGGCAAGTGCAACCCACGCCCTGATCTGTTCCTCTTGGCTGTTCTAAAAACTCCTTGCACAAAAGCTTCATCTGAGGCAAAAGAAAAAAGTATTCCAGTGTCAGAATATAACTAAGAACCCTCCCCACCACTATGCGGCACAGGACCCTTTAAGAATCAAATCTGGGATGCTGGGTCACCTGGGTGACTCCATCATTAAGCATCTGTCTTCTGCTCAGGCCATGATCCGGGGGTCCTGGGATCGAGCCCTTCTCCCTCTCCCTCTGCCTGCTGCTACCCCTACTTGTGCTTGCTCTCTCTCTGTCAGATAAATAAATAAAATCTTTGAGGGAAAAAAAAAATCTGGGATGCTATCTTGAGTATGGAAGGGTGAAGTGCTCACTAGATTTTTATACTTTATTAATGCCAGGATGAAGACACTTCTAAACTAATTCTGGGTAATCCACACATTTTATTTTATTTTATTTTATTTTATTTTATTTTATTTATTTTTTTAATCCACACATTTTCTAATCCACACATTTTAAACACGACTCATCATTGAAAAACTCATTCTAATGTCAATTATGTTAATGAGCAGAAACCTCTAGGGTTCAGAAGAGTGAAAGATAGCTGAAGTACTTGTAGGAGCTGCCTTTTTTTTTTTTTTAAGTAGGCTCAACACCCAACATGGGGCTTGAACTCATGACCATGAGATCAAGATCACAAATCACATGGTCTACCCACAGAGCCAGCCAGGCACCCCAAGGAGTTGCCTTTGATGAAATCTCCTTGCTACCCCAGGAGTGGGTATTGTGGTTAGGGAGGAGCATACCGCCCGGGGGTGGACCAATGCCAACACACGCGTTCTCTCAAACTGTCTATGCAGAAATAATATAAGGAAAATTGTAGACCACATCACAGTGTTACGCAGGCAAAACATCTCTGGGCAAAACTTTATTAATAAACCCAAGGGTTTTTTGTTTTTTTAAGATTTATTTATTTATTTATTTGACAAAGGGAGAGAGAGCAGAAGTAGGCAGAGCAGCAGGCAGAGGGAGAGGGAGAAGCAGATTCCCTGCTGAGCAGGGAGCCTGATGCGGGGCTCGATTCCAGGACCCCGGGGTCATGACCCAAGCTGAAGGTAGATGCTTAACCAACTGAGCCACCCAGGCACCCCTGTTTGTTTTTAAACACATGTGAGAACTGTGAAAACTAAGTTTAATGACTAGCTAAGAATGTGTACAGGAGCCCCTCCCCTGTTCCTCAGGACAATGTGGAAACAAGGGAGGTGCTTCACTGCTCGGGCCAATTGCCCATTTCTTCTGCCCCACTCATGGGCACCAAGGAAATCAAAGAAATTTGTGGGTGTTCTCATTGACATTAACCCCGAAGAGCTGTGTGAAAATCCCTAATTTCATGTCTTCAAGCCTACTCTTGGCAGAATGCGTTCCATAAGGTACTGCAAGAGTTTGACATAAGAGCACTTGTCATTACCTCCCCTCTTCTGGCTCCAAAAGCACCACAAATATTTACTATACTAGAAACATATGTTTGGGTGCAAAAGATGGCAATTGTTACCAGAGAGAAGGACATATGTACACAAGAATTTGGAGGTGAGTGAGAGAGGCTGACAGAAATTCAATAGGAAACAGAAGAAAATCCAAACTGCTGGATGCAGACATCAGGTGGGGAGCTGGAAGAGATGAAGCAGGGAGGGAGGAAGGGGAGGGATCCCGAGGGAATTAGAGTCTGGTAAGGAGGCTAAACCTCCACCTAAGAGTAATAGGGAGTTATGGAAGGACTTAAAGCAGGGGAGGAACCCAACAGGATGGCATGTTGGACAAACATCTCTGTCTACACCATAGTTAACAGGCTGGAGGAGCAAGAGTTGAGTAGGGAGACTAGCTAGGAGATTCCAGCAAGCAAGAGATCACGGAGCCTACGGGGTCATAGTGATACTGATACCGCCAGTTTTCGGCCAAGTCCTACTTGCTTACGTGAGGAAGCTGCCACACACTGGGACTGTGCTTATCACACAGGTAGTATCTCCCATGTCCCTTGCCTTCTGCTGTAGGATCCCTTGTTGGTGTTGACCTGAGAAGCCACGTGTAGATGCCTCATCACCACTCTCCGTGATCACCGTGACCGTGCCAATGTCCAGAGGAACCAGTTAGTCAAGTAAAAATTAACAAGAGAAAAAGCAGACAGGGGACCGAGACTAAAGGAGACTCAAGAGACAAGAAAACCTAATGCACCATTGAATTATTATGATGCCATCAAACCAACTATAAAAAAACATTTAGGGACACTTGGGAAAATGTGATTACTGATTAGGTGATTTTAAAAAATTATTAATTTGGGGGACACCTGGGCAGCTTAGTGGTTAAGTATCTGCCTTCGGCTCAGGTCATGATCCCAGGGTCCTGGGATTGAGCCACGCATCGGGCTCCCTGCTCAGTGGGGAGTCTGCTTCTCCCTCTGCTTGCTGCTCCCCCTGCTTGTGCTCTCTCTCTTTCTCCCCCTCTGACAAATAAATAAATAAAATCTTTTAAAAACTTTTAAATTTTGTTAGGTGTGATAATAGCATTATGGTATAGGTTGTTTTTTTAAGTATTTGTTAGAGATAAACACTAAAACATTCACAGATAAAATATGACTCTGGGATTTGCTTTAAAATGATCGTGAAAGACTCCCATGACCTAACACAATATTTCCTATTTACATATTATAGCCCTTTATTTTTTTTTTAAAGATTTTATTTATTTATTCAACAGAGATAGAGATAGCCAGCGAGAGAGGGAACACAAGCAGGGGGAGTGGGAGAGGAAGAAGCAGGCTCATAGCGGAGGAGCCTGATGTGGGGCTCGATCCCACAACGCCGGGATCACGCCCTGAGCCGAAGGCAGACGCTTAACTGCTGTGCCACCCAGGCGCCCCTATTATAGCCCTTTATTATCTTCATACGCACAGTTTTTTCATACCTGTCGCCGAAATATCCCGATACTTATATGATATAAACATTTATGAACAAATGCTGCTTTTGAGAAGGTGCCACATGTTGGGATGTTAGTGGCAACATCTGACGTGCAGTTTTTACTCCACCCTTGATAAGAGAGGGCACCGCCATTTTTAAGTAGGAGCATTAATTCCTTAGGGATGGTGCTGGTTAATTTTATGTATCAACCGGATTAGGCTAAATGATGCCCAAATCTCTGGTAAAACATTGTTTCTGCATATGTCTGTGAAGGTGTTTCTAGGAGAGATTAGCATTTGAATAGGTGACCTGAGTAAAGCAGAGGGCCCTCCAAAGTGAGTGGGCATCAAGCAATCCATGGAGGACCCAAAGTGAACAAAAAGGCAGAGGAAGGGTGAATTGGCTCTTTCTCTCTGCTCCAGCTGTGACATCCATCTTCTTCTGCCCTTGAACAAAAAGGTGTGCCTGGTTCTCAGGCTTTCAGACTCAGCGGAGACTTAAACCATCAACCCCCTAATTCACAGCCTTCGGACCCTGCTGAGTTACATCACCAGCTTTCAGGGTTCTCCCGCTCACCACAGAAGTGGTTTGGGAGTTCTCAGCCTCCATAACCGTGTGACTCAGTTCCCATAATAGATTTCCTCTTATGTATATATCTTACTGGTTCTGTTTTTCCGGAGAGCCCTAATAGAGGGATCTTCCCTCGAATATGCACTCCGTTGGGTGCTCAGCTGCAAAGAATGTTTCCATTTGCTTGTGGAAAGCAGTGACTGTGATCCCGGCTTTGGAATCAGCCAAATCTAAAGCCATCAGTACTACCTTGGAGACCTTGAGACATTTTCCTCACCTCTCTGAATCTTAGCCTCTTATTCTGCAAAGTGGTGCTATTGACACCATAGTACAGAGTTGTGGTGAAGCTGACGAAAAGCACACTTAGCACAGTGTCTGATCCAGTAAGTGCTCACTAAACGCTTGCTGCTAGTGTTCATTGTTTCTCTTGGTCTTTTGTCTTCTTTAACCTTGTGTCTTAGTCTGGTCAGGCTTTATGTAACAAATACTTATAAATAACCAAAACTTGTTTCTCATGGTTCTGGAGACTGAGAAATCTGAGATTAAGGTGCCAGGAGATTCTGTGTCTGGTGACAACTTTCAAAATAAAAAGTGCCAAGTGCACCCCAAGTCCCTCTTTTCCTGTTGGGTCTACAGTTGACTGTGAATAGTAGGGCACGAGGGCTCTCCCTGCCCAAACCTCCCAACACCATTTTTTATGATTTCCCGTTACTGGTGTTCACAAACCCATTTCCTAGTTCAAAGATAGCCATCTTTTCGCAGGGTCCTCACTTGGTGTAAGGGGCAAGGCAGTTGTCTTGAGTCTTTCATAAAGGCATTAATCCCATTCATGACGGCTCCACCCTCCCATAGACCCTAATCCCTATCCCAGAGGCCCCACCTTCTAATACCATTACAATAGGGATTAGGATTTCAACATATGAATTCGGTGCGGGGTGGGGGTAGGGGGAATACCACAAATAGTCCTTTGCACTCATCATATTGAACATGTTTACTTCAAAAGCACTTATCTCGGGTACTTGGCTGCTCCATCAGTAAAGTGTACAACTCTTAAACTCAGGGTTGTGAGTTCAAACCTCACGCTGGGTGGAGAGATTACTTAAAAATAAAAAAAAAAAATCTTAGGAAAAAAACAAAAACAGGGGCACCTGGCTGGCTCAGTTGGAGGAGCCGCTGGCTCTTGATCTCAGGGTTGTGAGTTCAAGCCCCATGTTGGGTGGAGAGATTACTAAAACCATAAAACCTTTATTATTTTTTAAAAGATTGTATGTATGTATGTATGTATTTATTTATTTAAGAAAGAGAAAGCCGGAGCAGGGGGAGGAGCAGAGGGAGAGGAAGAGAGAGACTCCCCACTGAGCAGGGAGCCTGACATGGGGCTCCCAGGACCCCGGGACCATTACCTGAGAAGAAGGCAGATGCTTAACCAGCTGGGCCACCCAGGAGCCCCCCAAAATAAAATCTTTATTTTTCTTTTTAAAGATTTTATTCATCTATTTGGCAGAGAGAGAGACAGTGAGAGAAAGAACGCAAGCAGGGGGAGTGGGAGAGGGAGAAGCAGGCTCCTCACCAAGCAGGGAGCCTAATGCGGGGCTCGAACCCAGGACCCTGGTACCCTGACCTGAGCCGAAGGCAGACACTTAACGACTGAGCCACCCAGGTGCCCCTATAAGTTAACCATTTGTTTTTCCTTTCCCTTAGCTTTAGGGCAGCCAGGAGTGCCTGAGGAAGGTCGCACAGAGCCCACCTGGAGGTGGAAGGGGTTACAGGCTGTTAACCTGCGCTTTGTCCTCAGGTTGACTTCTGCTCGCTCATTATACACTAGCACACATCTGTGTGCGCACATGTTCCCCAGTGATCTGTCATGTCCACTAACTCAGAAAATGAACAGGTGGGCCTTGGTGCGCTGCCCAGCCAACTGCTCCATCCCGGGAAACCCCAGGGGGGCTGGGCAAATCAAAAGCATAGCTCCTGGCTGGGTTTGCCAACACTGTTGCTAAACAAACTCGGATGAACTCACAGCAAGTGAAGCCGATCACTCCAAAGACAAGGGTTGGGAACGGAGAGAGAAATTTATTTTGGGGGAGGTGGCCAATTCCAGCCTTCACAACTGACTTCTCCGCCTGCAAGATGGGTACCTAGAGTTTTATAAGGAGAGCTTCAGGCAGACAGGGAGTGATCGTGGCTGGGGTTTGGGGTGTCCAGCCCACCACCAAGGGCACAGAAGGGGATGTATGCGGTGTGGCCTTCTAGGCATTCAGGAGCTATCGGGGCTTTTCTGGACTGGCAATTGGAATGTTGTAATCGTTAATGCCTCAAGAAAGAGCAATGAGAAATAACTGTTGGGGTCTATAATTGCACAAGACAGCTTGCGTGCACCCACACATGCCCACACAAATAAGAAAAAAGACTAGAAGTGACGAGGGAGCAGAAGGCAATCTGAGAACAAAGCATAAGCCGACACCTCGAAGCTATCCCCCTGCCCCTCCTGGGTGGGATTTGTGTGATGTTCTCCGTGGAAACTCCCAACTATCTTAAGGTTAATGCTTTGCTCCAGAGAAAAACAACCCTACCTTGACAATAGCCAGGCCTTCAGTATCCCAAGGGTCTTCTTTAGCATACGAAAGTCCTTTTGGACACCTCCCTAAATCCTTACCACCACCACCCCACCCCCCACCCCCATCCGTGTATATAATCAGCCATTCCTCACAAGCCCATTGCGGTCGCTCTTTCTCACTTCCCATCTCGTTTTTGTGCTTTAGTAAGATCACCTTTTTTGTACCGAAGCGCTCTCAAGCATTCTTTCTTGGCCCTTGGCTCCAAACCTCACCAACATTCCGAACTACATTAAGAAGGATATTCATATAATGGAGCTTCCTGTGGGATGGTAGGAAGGCTTTTATTTTATTTTATTTTTTTGCTTCTGTGTTTTTATATCACCATCCAATCATTTTCTACTAGATAGTTTTATAGCCAGAAATTATTGTTGTTTATTGTTATTTTAAACGGATAAGATTAGCCACCAGGAAAAGAGTCAGGAGAGTGTTGTCTAAAGGTCTGTATGTCTGGGGGCACTTGGGTGGCTCGGTTAAGCGTCTGTCTTCAGCTCAGGTCACGATCCCAGGGTCCTGGGATGGAGCGACACATCTGGCTCTCTGCGCGCGCAGTGGGGAGCCTGCTTCTCCCTCTCCCTCTGTTTGTCGTTCCCCCCACTTGTGCTCTCTGTCAAATAAATAAAATCTTTAAAAATTAGTTTGTATGTCTGACCCAGCAATTGTCCGAGAGGTGAATTGGAAGTCACCTAGAGTCAGGTCTAGGCTGTTACTGAAAAGAGGAGATTCTCTCAGTGGCTACCATCAAATTCCGTACCTGCTCTTCTCAGGTTTCTGTAGGAGACAATGCACAACAGTCCTCAGTCTTCTGCTTCCAAGGTCGGAAGCCGAAAGGAGTCGGTCTCTCTCAGACCCACTCTAGTGAGGCTTTCCCCTACTCCTCCAAAGCACTTGCTGGCAGGAAATTCAACAGGATGGAGCAAAGCCTAGCGGTTTAGGACAGGGTCTAGGGTCTCAGACCTGGGATTGAACCCCTTCACTTATATAAGGGAATCGGGGACTAAAACTTGCCTCAGTTTTCTTAGGTGTAAAACGGGTACGAAAAGCATCCAATTGACGGCGTTATTGTGAGGAACACTTACTTTGGGTGAAGAGCACCTGCAAATGGGCAGTACTTAATAGATCATTAATTCTAGGGCACCTGGGTGACTTGGTTAAGTGTCTGCCTTTGGCTCAGGTCCTGATCCCAGGGTCCTGGAATAGAGCGCCCCATCGGGTTCCCTGCTCAGTAGGGAGCGTTCTTCTCCCTCTCCATCTGCCCCTCCCCCCTGTTCGTGCTTGCTCTCCCCCCGCCCCAAAATAAGATCTTTTAATAAATAAATAATTCTAATACATTGCCTGATAAGGGATATACAACCTAGTACAGGATTGTGAACTAAAGAATGAATTTGGATAGGCATTCAAGAAATACAATTAGGTCGAAAGGCGTTTCAGAATGGTGTAAAGGATGACAACCGTAAGGGCCGATGGCAGGCTGCCACAAGACAGGCCACTTTTGCATGAACGTTATTTTGAGTTAAAAACAAAACCCAGCAGATTCAAGAAAAGCTCTTTACCGTCCATCCCCTCAACTGCCTGCTTTACCAGGAACAGAGCCATTAACAGAGATTCCTTTTTACTTAAGAAACATTCATAATAAGGCAACCTTTGTTTTCCAAAAACATCTCTCACTTTCCTGCTAATGGTCTTCCTTTTTGTATTCTTGACCCCTGCCCCTCTCCTTAGCTCATGTAAACCTCTTGCTGATTATGTTTGGAATTTCTTTTGTCTATGTGGATTGCCTGTATGCAGAAAATTAAATTTGATTTTCTCTTGTTAATCTGTCTCATGTGAATTTGATTCTCAGTCCAGCTAGGAGGACTTGAAGAGCAGAGGAAAATTATTCCTCCCTGACACTCCCTTTTCATAAATATTTATTTAAATTTATATGTGTCATCTGGAAGGATTTTTTTTTTCCAGGGGAAGAATGAGGTGGTCATTTGTAGAAATGACCCAGGAGACTATCTCTTATACCCAGTTGAAGTAAGTAGGGTGTTACCCTCTGGAGGCAAAACTGGATTGTAAATGCCACTAAGAAAACCTAAATCTGATCCATTACATTACATTACATTACATTACATTAGGCAAAAGAGGTTCATTCATTTTTTTCTTACACCATAACGAGGGCAATGAAATAGGGAGAAAGATAAAGAGAATCTGGAAGTATTTCCCAAGTAAAGCCCATAGGATTTGCTGACTGGTTAAGTGGGGGGGGGGGGGGACAAAAAAGAGGCATCGATGATGCTTAGGTTTTTGGTTAGAAAGAGAAAATCATCTTCTGACAGCTAGCCTGCTACTAGCTATGAGACAGGCTTTGGTGTCTTCTTGTTAAACACTTTCACAGAGTATCAACATCCAACAAGGACTGAGACAGGGACTTCGAAGGATCAAGATAAAAACAAGACTACTTCATAATCATGTTTGAACACAGACAAAAATGTGAACATCGTGCAAACCACAAAATTGTCCAAACACCCCCCTGGCTAATATGAAGGACTTTGCTTCCTTACCAATTACAGGTTTAGCTTCCGTTCTTCCTACCTTCTAGAAAAGATTGACTAAGTTACCCATAGAATGATCCCTGCTTCCTGACAATATTAATTCCAAAACAAAGCCCTGCTTTTCTTGAACATTCCCCCAAATCACCTAAGATATCCCAAGTCCTATAAGAAGCTTTTTCTAACACCTTTTGCTGCGGCACCAACTCAGTGTAAGCAGTCAGTAAATCTTTGTTCAATTACAGGTGTGTTCTTGGTGGGTTTGGCTGAAGGGCGCTGACTTTGGTATAAGCACCCAGACTGGATGATAGTGTCATTCTCTGGGATGGGAAAAATGGTACGACCAGTGGTTGGTGATGTAGGAAAGTATTGGGGTTCGGAGCCAAAGGCCAAGAAAAAATTCTTCAGACATCTTTGGTTCTAAAAGGTGGTTTTATTAAAGCATGGGGACCTGACTCATGGGCAGAAAGAGCTGCACTGCGGTCATGAGGAGTGGCTGATTATATACTTTCAAGTTGGGAGGGGGTTAGGGATCCATAAGTCTCTAAGGAATTTTGGAAGCAAGTTTTCCAGGACCTTGACGGGGCAAGCTATTGCTAGGAAATGTCATTTACCACCCTCTAATAAAATCTTACTCAGAGATCCTCATGCTTGGAGGATGATAGCTAACATGTATCTTGGGGGGTAGAGATAAAAGGAAGTTTCCAAAGGAATTTTTATGTGTTAAAGTGGACTTACAGGATCCTGGAGGCCAGGCTAATGTCAAGCTAAGATTGCCTTTTGCCCTTAGCAAAGTATTAACATTAAGGCAGCTCTGAGTTCCTAGAGGAATGTCACTCTACCTGTTTTGTTTTGTTTTAAGATTTTATTTATTTTTTATGTCAGAGAGAGAGAGCACAGCAGGGGGAACAGCAGGCAGAGGGAGAAGCAGGCTCCCCCCTGAGCAAGGAGCCCCATGTAAGCCTGTCTCAGGACCCTGGAATCATGACCCTAGCTGAATGCATATGTTTAACCGACTGAGGCACCCAGGCGTCCCACCCTTCCTGTTTCAAGGACTTGTCACTGGACTGTAATTAGCAAGGAAATTTAATTTTTTCTTTTGCCTCTGTTTCTCACATCATTTGGGTTCCACCAACTCTGCTAGTCCCTCTAGCAAGACAGTCTCTGGAGCTAAACAGGCTGGAAGGCTTGCCAGTACCTCTCACAGAACTCTGAGGTTTTTACAGAGCCTCCAAGCCGTTCCCTCTAAGGCCACGCCAACTTCATTTATATTAAAACATGGAAAGAACTAATGGCTGATGTTTAATGAGTATGCTATGTGCCAAGCACTGTTCTAAGAGATCTAGTTTTTGTTTGTTTTCTAAAGTAGGATCTATGCCCAACGTGGGGCTTGAACTCATCCCCCCCTCAACTGCCCCCCAGATCAAGAGTCACAAGCTCTACCGAGCCAGCCAGGCAGCTCAGGATCCACATGTTTTAATTCATTTACTTCTCCCATCAACCCTAAGAAGATAGGTATTATTATCAGGTTTTACTGTTGAGAAAACTGAGGTACAGAGGTGTGAGGATTGGAATTTACTTTGCATTCAAACCTCGCCAAAGCCATCCTCCAGCTCCAGCCCGCGAAACCGAGGCAGCCATGTTAGTTGTAGTCCGCTCGGACTGCAACTCCCGGCATCCCTCGCGGTAGCAGCTCTCCACACACAACAAATCCCGGCGTGCCCCTGGGCGGCCCGGGGTGGAGGGTTCTAGAAGGCGTGACGTGGGGTCGAGAGCGGGCTCAGAGGCGGGCGCCTCTCAGCAGTCGCTGTGGCCGCAGCTGCCGGGCCTGGGGACGCGGGCGGCCGGGGCCGCGGGCGCAGCCTCCTCGTCTCCCCGGCCATGGCCGCGCTCGGCCGGCCCTTCAGTGGTCTCCCCCTGAGCGGCGGCCCGGACTTCCTGCAGCCGCCGCCGGCCTTCCCCGGCCGGGCCTTCCCGCCGGGAGCGGACGGCGCCGAGCTGGCTCCACGGCCGGGACCCCGCGCCGCCCCGAGCAGCCCCGCCGGGAGCGCGGCGCGCGGACGGTGAGGAGCCCGGCGGGCGCGGGGCGGGCGGGCGCGCAGCTCGGGCTCGTTAATCCTCCTCACGACCCTCCGTGGGGGGCTTCTGAGCCCGCAGATAGCAGACGAGAAACTGATCCCGGAGACGTTAACTGTAAGTCGCCCGGGGCCGCACAGCCCCGGAGTCCCGGTCGGACTTCGGCCGGTCTGCGCCTCCGAGAAGTGAGGAGACTTTGCCGAGCTTGCCCAGATCGGGCGGGATTGGAACCCGGGCCGACCGGAGCCTGGCCGTCCCCTCGGCGCGGCCGCCGGTGCTAACTTTTCAGTGCCTCGCGGACGCTCGGTTTCTCATCCGCAAAGTGGGACAGAAATGGGTCCTGCTGGTGAGATCGTGGAAGTAAAGTGCTTAGCACAGTGCCTGCCCCAGATAGGTTTTCCCTACGTCGCCCCCCCCCCCAAATTTATTTCCCACTCCCTTGACAAAGTAAGAAGTTGAGATTTCAACTTCTGTTTATGTCGGGACCACCCAACCTGAGCGACCTTGTGATCCGTATATCCAATCCCAGGCGGCAAGGAAGGGGACAGCTGGTACTCGTGGGATGGGCGAGATTTTGGGGGAAAGGGAGAGTGGATGCGTGGATGCCGAAAACAGGCTCAGTGAATTTCTCAATTGATCTTTGTTTGTTTCAGCAGTGTTTCAGTTCGCTGTAAAAAGAAACACAAGCGAGAGGAGGAGGATGATGAGTAAGTTTCAGGTGCCATTTATTCACTTTATTGGTCACTTAGTTTAACCTGTTTTATATGCTCAACTACTAATTTTAAGTGAAAAGGTGAAACATTAAGTTACCTCTGCAAGGAGGCACAAGGAACTGGTAACAGGGTTGCCTTTTAGGGAAAGTAACTGGGTAGCTGGCATGTCAGAGGGAAACTTTTCTCTCTGTAATCCTTAGTAACCTGTGGATTTTCATCCATGTGAATATTATTACATGCACAATGTAAAAGGATTTCAGGTGTGCAAGAGGATACACATTGTAAAGTCTTAGAGGACATACTCCCCTTTTCTCCATTACCTGTTTCCTATTTCTCCTTTGGAAGACAATCTAAAAACTCTTTTTATAACTGTGTATATCTCTGGTTTTCTATATTTGTAAGAAGGTAACTCTTCACATTGTGCAACACATTGATTTTTTTCATTTTACCCTCCTGTAGCTTTTTTACTTGTTTACTCTCCTATGTAGCGTATGGGCACATAGGGTTCTACCAAATTTCTTCTGCAACACTGAGTGGATTACTACTGTAAGGCCTGGGTATAGATCATTAACCAGTCTCCTGTTGATAGATGTCTAAGATGTCTAATTTTTGCTCTTACTGTAGATTAAATCTACCATGCCTGTTCTTTTAAAGTTCCTTGTACAGATTTGCAAGTAGGTTAATGGATTCCTAGATAATGAATTGCATGCATTTTAAATTTTGAAAAATACTTATTGCCAATTTATATTCCTTTTAACAGTAGAAATGCCTGTTTCTCCATCTTCTCACCGGAACTGTATTTTCAAACTTTTTCACTTCACTCATAGATTTAAAAATCACATAGACAGGGAGTCTAACAGAAAAATGAACGAAAGAATCCCTCAAAGAGGATGTCCAAATGACCCACAAATGAAAGGTGTTCGTTCGACCTTGTCAGTCTTCAGGGAAGTGCCTAGTAAAACCTCAAAGTTATGTTACTTTACCACCAGGTACTGGAGCACCAGTAACTCTGCAATACTATGGATGAGAATGTAAATCGGTACAAGCACTTTGGGAAATAGTTTGGCATTATCTAGTAAGTTAAAGACATATATACCCTGTTACCCAACAGTTCCCTCTAGCGTGTGTACACGCTCGCAACAGACACATACGAGAAAGTTCATAGCATCCTTGTTCATAATAGCTCAAAACTAGAAACAACCTGTATGTCCCTCAGTAGTAAAATGGATAAAATAAATTACAAATTCATACAGTGGAGTTCTGTTCAGAGAAAAAGGGGGAAAAAGAATGTATGACACCTGTCAATATGGATATGTGTCAAGCATAATACGAGCAAAGGAAACATCCTAAGAATATATACAGTACCATAACATAGTGTTTACCTGTAGGAAGGAGGAAATAGAGTACCATTTGGGGGTGTTGACAACAGTCGACATCTTGAATGTTACTTTAATGGATGTTTGTTTTCTAATTATTCATTGAATTGTATGAGCACAGGATTTTATAGTTAAAATTAGATCATTGTTGGGTTTTTTTTAAGACCACTATTTTAATTTATATTTTGTAAATTAAGGTTAATTTGAACATATTTTCATTTAATCCATTTGTGTTTGTGTGACTTGTTCCTGTTTCTGCACATTTTCTATTGGCTTATTGATTTTTTATTTTTTGACTTATTGATCTTTTTTATGTTCATCTATAAGAAATCTGTACTAAAGAAATCAGTAGTTTATTATGTGTGTTATGTTTCCCCAAATTTGTCATTTGTCTTTTAACTTTGTATGTGTTTTGCTTGTTTCTTTTTTGGCAAGCAGAAACTTTGGATTTCTAACCTTGCTGATGCATAGGCTAAACAGATTTGAAAGTTGCCTTGGTTTAAAAACCACCAGACCTGGGGCGCCTGGGTGGCTCAGTTGGTTAAGCATCTGCCTTCCACTCAGGTCATGATCCCAGGATCCTGGGACCGAGTCCCACATTGGGCTCCCTGCTCAGCGGGGAGCCTGCTTCTCCCTCTTCCGCTCCTCCTGCTTGTGCTCGCTTGCTTGCCCTCTCTCAAATAAATAAAATAAAATCTTTAAAAACAAACAAAACACCAGACCAGACAGTATTTATATTTTTTATTGCCTTGGGCTTGCTGCAGATACACAAGGATCTCTCTGCCTTTGTCTATTGGGGTACACTATAAGAGATAATTGAATAGGGATGCCTGGTTCTGGCTCAGGTCCTTATCTCAGGGTCATGAGATCGAGTTCAGCATCAGGCTCCACATACAGGGGGGAGTCAGCTTCACTCCCTCTGCCCCTCCCCCTGCTTGCTTGCTGTCTTTCAAAAATAAATAAATAAACCCCCCCCCCCAAAAAAAAGCGAAAGAGAGATAATTGAATAAAGAGTTCCAGTGTGAAAAGTTTGAAAGCATAAAATCTGTCGGCTTAAAAATTTAACCACCTTTGGGGACCCTAGCAGGCTCTGTCTGTAGATCATGGGATCCTTGCTATGGGGTGGGGGCGGTTGTGAATTCAAGCCCCACATTGGGTGTAGAGCTTACTTGAAGGAAGGAAGGAAAAAGAAAAGAAAAAAGAAAGAAAGAAATGGTTAGCTGTCTTTAAGTTACAGATGGAGAGATTGAGGCCCTGAGAATGAGGAAATTGACATTTGAATATCTAACGCCCAGAAGTGTGCTGCCCACCTGCCACTTCCATAGCTCTTACCTATATTTTGAAGCCTTTTATATCACATTTTCTTTGAAACTTAATGATCGTTGATCTCTAATTATTTGCAAAACGGTTACAGGCATGAAATAATATAGTCCAGGTCATGTTGGAGGTCAGAGATCAGAACCAGCTCTTACACTCAGTTGCATTTCATAGTTGAATTGTTGGATGTGCTAGGAAGTTACTTGTCCCCTCTAGGTTTTTTCTGCTTTTTCTTAGTTGGTTTTATGTGTATAGTTTTTCTCCTGCTTTCCAAAACACCACACCATAAAGCTATCCAAATATTACAGAAATATGTATAGCTAGACATTCTTAATTTTTTTTTAAGATTTTATTTATTCATTCGACAGAGATAGAGACAGCCAGCAAGAGAGGGAACACAGCAGGGGAGTGGGAGAGGAAGAAGCAGGCTCATAGCAGAGGAGCCCAATGTGGGGCTCGATCCCATAACGCCGGGATCACGCCCTGAGCCAAAGGCAGACGCCTAACCGCTGTGCCACCCAGGCGCCCCTCTTAATATTTTCTTACCAATTAAAACCAATTATAAACTAAACATATTCTTGTGCTTACTCTGGCAGCACAAAGACTAAAATTGGACCAGTACAGAGAAGATTAGCATGGGCCCTGTGCAAGGGCAATATGCAAATTTGTGAGGGGTTTCATATATTTAGATGGTAGCTACAGTTGCATAGCATAAGATACAGTGTTGTAGAGTCACTATGTTGTACACTGGAAACTAATGTAACTTTGCATGTCAACCATACTCAAAAAAGGGGTGCTTGGGGGCACCTGGGTGGCTCAGTTGTTAAGTGTTTGCCTTTGGCTCAGGGCGTGATCCTGGCATTATGGGATCGAGCCCCACATCAGGCTCCTCCACTGGGAGCCTGCTTCTTCCTCTCCTATTCCCCCTGCTTGTGCTCCCTCTCTCACTGGCGCTCTCTCTCTCTCTCTCTCTGTCAAATAAAATCTTTAAAAAAAAAGGGGGGGGTGCTTGGGTGGTTTAGTTGGTTAAGCATCTCTCTTCGGCTCACATTATGATCCCAGGGTCTTGGGATCAAGTCCTACATCAGGCTCCCTGCTCAGTGGGGAGTCTGCCTCTCCCTCTCCCTTTGTGTGCATTCTCTCTCTGTCTCTCTCAAGTAAAGAAATGAAATCTTTAAAAAACAACAACAACAAAAATAACCCACTATACTCAAGAAAGACCTCAAAAGGGATGCCTAGGTGGCTCAGTCGGTAAGCGGCTGCCTTCAGCGCAGGTCATGATCTCAGCATCCTGGGATCGAGCCCCACATCGGGATTCCTACTCAGCGGGTAGCCTGTTCTCTCTCCCCCTCTCTGCCTGCGGCTCTGCCTACTTGTGCTCCGTCTCTATCTCTCTGTCAAATAAATAAATAAAATCTTTAAAAAAAAAAAAAAAAAGACCTCAAAAAACTAAACATTTAAAAAAATTATTTGTTGATTCCAGTAAAAGTCTAGGTTCAAGAGACCACCATTATTTGTCAGATTTTATATTGCCAGAGACTTTAATGTTGATTTTTGTAGTCTTAATGTGAATAGAAATATCTGTTTGTAAAATACATACTACTTCCTTTGACCTTCAGTTTAGAGACTCGTAAGCTGTGGTAGCCATTCGTGAATTTTCTTTTTCTTTTTTTTTTTTTTTTTTAGTTGCAGAGCTGTGTTCTGTTTTTGAGGCTGCACTTGCTGATGCCCAAGTAATAAAGTACATCTGGTCTAAGTACTTAAATAGAATAGGACCGGTTGTCTGTTTAACCTTCTTCAGACAGTTTTCAGTTAAACTGGGCACATTGCAGTGTATGCAAATACTAGTTCATGGTAAGCGCTTGACTATTTGATCTTCCCCAGGGAGGCCCTAAGTTTCAGTGAAAATGGCCTGGAGCTCGGACTTTGGAGCTCTGGCTTCTGGTACCCAACATGCAGCTCTATCTTATGTGACACTTAGGAGGGGGCCCTTCAGCTTTATAGGTCTTAGTTTCCAAATCTGCAAAACAAAGAAATCGATGAATTCTGAGGGCTCTGTGTAATATAAATTTTTCTAGGAAGTGAAAATGCTTTATGTTACAAGGTGGGAGAAAAATATACACCATTATTAGTAAGGGGCTCAGAGCCAGATGACAGTCTCCTGACGTTTCGGAGAGGACCAAGAAATCAGCAGTATCCTCTGCAACCTGTAGTACTTGGAACAGACCCGAGGAAGCGTTTATCTTTTGCCCTACGGGAAGATAGGGTACCTGTCGACCACCCCCATATGGAGCAAGCAGAATTATGACAAAATACGGCTGGTGCTGAATTGCTGTTTGTGGTTTTGGTTTCTTTACTTCCCACTTCACCTGTCCAGAGCCAAATAAATAGGAGTGACTTTAAGTTCCCACAGTGAACACTACTCTGAAAAAACACAGTCTTGCAGGTGCAGCCTAATTTGGTAGAGAGCAGTAGAAGAAAACGTCCCAAGGAAGCTGTCAGAATGAAAAAAGAAAATGCATGATTTTCCATCTTAAAATCACACACTGTCAAAAATCAGAGGTTTTGGGGCGCCTGGGTAGTGCGGTCATTAAGGTGTCTGCCTTCGGCTCAGGGCGTGATCCTGGCGTGCCGGGATGGAGTCCCACATCGGGCTCCTCGGCTGGGAGCCTGCTTCTTCCTCTTCCACTCCCCCTGCTTGTGTTCCCTCTCTCGCTGGCTGTCTCTCTGTCACGTAAATAATAAAATCTTTAAAAAAAAAAAAAAATCAGAGGTTTTTGTTTTGGTTTGGTTTTTGTTGGGGTTCTTTGGGGTTTTTTTTTACGTAAGTTTGGTTAGAGAAAGGGACGATAAACATTTCATTTATATGACTCTGAATTTTCACTGCATTTTTTTTTTTCAGCTGTCCAGTAAGAAAGAAAAGGCTAACTGAAGCAGGGCTCTGTGCTGGTCCCAATGACTGGATTCGTTGTGCACGTCAGGATCTAGAGAGTCAAGGAGTAAATCCGTGCACTAGTGGCCTCTCTGCACCCGGCATGTTAGATGTTATTTGTGAAGAAATGGACCAGACAACCGGAGAACCGCAGTGTGAAGCTGCCCGAAGGAGGCTTCGAGAAATCGAGGACAGGTAAACGGGTAGTGTGTGTTGTTGGCCTGTTGGCGATCCCCATGTGATGTCTCTACTCTTAAGCTGGTCTAATTCATCATTTGGTGATAATGGTGATCTTCAGCTTCTCAGATTATGGAAAGTCTGAGAACTCGAAGTTGATGCGTTAAATGTCAAACTCTTCTCATAGAACTGTGCTAAATATTTTCACCTACTGTCTGTGAACATAAATTTTTTGGTTTATGGGAGTTTTCAGGGGCACATTCTTGACATGTGATTGCATCTGATGGAAAACTTCTAAGTGAAATGCTGAGTAACACTTCTGCATGTACTTTCTTCACTCAGAGCCTCATATTTTACTTGATCTTTTCTTGTAGCACCTGTTGCTTTTGTTTTTAAATTTCGTCCAATTACTGGAGTATATAATAGCTTGACTGATTTTTCTTTCTCTGCTTCTTTTGTCTTTATTTAGGATAATTGATGAAGATGAAGAAGTGGAAGCTGACAGAAATATTAACCATCTCCCCAGTCTTGTTCTTTCTGACACCATGAAAACAGGTTTGAAGAGGGAATTTGATGAAGTCTTTACAAAGAAAATGATTGAGTCCATGTAAGTGTTGGTTCCTGGTTTCCATTTATTTATTTTTAAAATTATTTCTTTTTTTAGAAGCAGCGTTGGGGGGAGGAGCAGAAGGAGATGGACAAGCAGACTCTGTGCTGAGCCCAGAGCCTGACTCGGGGCTCCTTCCGAGGACCCTGAGATCATGACCTGAGTTGAAATCAAGAGTTGGGTGATTAACCGGCTGAGAAGGCCAGTGTCTCCAGACACAGCCTGTCCTATGCTAGTCATCTCTCCATCCCCTGATCACCAGTGACATGAAAGCACAGTAGGTTTTGTGTTTAGTTTAGGTTGGATACAAACCTTTTACTTAGTTCACTGGGGTTGAGCAAAATGCTGTGCAGGAAGTTCGGAGTGTGCAGGAGTGGCTGCCTTAACTTCTTAACCCCCAAATCTTTTGAAGTCCTGAAAGGCACCATCGTCTAATACTTCGGGTTGGGAGGATTGGCAAAAGAGCCCTTCTCCCAAATTCTTGTCTTAGAATATAGGAACCACATTCCAAAAGCTCTTGTTTACCGGCCTCTCAGTTATCCAGGAACACTGCTGAGACTAAGAAAACAAACCAAAGGAAGTCTCCTAGTAGTCAAAATAGTTACCACAAGGCCACAATCCAAAGCTCCTGTTCTTATCTCAAAGTGGATAGCCCCTCAGGGCTTTAGCTCTAAGCCATTTTGCTCTTAAGTTAGCGGTAGTTTAATGAGCTCAGTTGTCTGGTTTCCTAGATCATCAGAGTAGAAACACAGGAACAGCAAGTGAGAACAAACTCATAGTAGTGAGTAGTGACAGTATAGTGTGAGGACAAGAGAGGAAACTAGAAAGCAAACATTAGAGCCTAAAAAATGAAGTTATCTGGGGCTATTAACGTAAGAACTAATGATAGCGCTGTAACTCTAACAGTCCTTGAGCTTACGTGGTCTGAAGCAGTCATCATCCTCGTGTAAAATAGTAGGTTATAAAGTGCGAGTTCGGTGTTGCCTGGAAAAGACTGTAGGTAGATTTGATACTCAGTGAGGGTAGGTGTCAGGTATCTGAGAAATTTTCAGAGAACACCAGCCCCAGTGATGCCAGGTAGGTGAAGAATTACTGCCTTTGGCCACAGTGGATTCAGCTGATGGTAGATCACAGAAGTTTTGCATTAGCCGCCTAGCTTGGGCTTATAATTAACTCCCCAGCTCTGAGGGTGGGTGAATAGTTTAGCCAGGAGTAAGCGGGCCGTGTTGTCCTACAGCCTAAGAAGTAGCGCTTTCTGCTCTTGGTAATTTTCCAGAAGCTAGCGTTTGTCGGTACTCTTCAGCATGGTTTATTTTGTCTTACTTGCCTTTGGGTCCCAGAAACTATCAAACCATCACTGGATGGAGGAGGACTGAGGGGGCAGGCAGGCGTTGGGGCCATAATCGTTTGGACTTAATGCAAAAAGCATTCTACTTTGTAGCTGTTTGGTCAGTATTTCATTTATAAAGATTAAGTACAAGCCATTAACCACAATTTAAGGAATTTATAAAATTAAATCAAAAGTCTCTCTTTTTTTTTTTTTACATTGGATGTTTATATTGCTTTTATTTTAAAGTTTTTTTTTTTAAGATTTTATTTATTTGACAGAGACACAGCGAGAGAGGGAACACAAGCAGGGGGAGTGGGAGAGGGAGAAGCAGGCTTCCCGCTGAACAGGGAGCCCGATGTGGGGCTCGATCCCAGGACCCTGGGATCATGACCTGAGCCGAAGGCAGACGCTTAACTACTGAGCCACCCAGGCACCCCTTTATTTTAAAGATCTTGAGTAATCTCTACACCCAACATGGGGCTCGAACTTACAACCCCAAGATCAAGAGTTTCATGCTCTACTGACTGAGCCAGTCAGGCACCCGTATGTTACTTTTAATCACGGCATCAGTACAGCTAGTTGGTTTGGCTAAAAATATGTGCAGAACAGGGGCACCTGGGTGGCTCAGTCTATTAAGCATCCAATTCTTGATTTCAGCTTAGGTCATGATCTCAGGGTCCTGGGATCGAGCCCTGTGGCCTGCTCCATGCTCAGCGGGGTCTGCTTGAGATTCTCTCTCTCCAAATAAATCTCTAAAATTGTGTATGTATTTGAGTGGCCTTTCTAAAGATCTGTTTAGATCATCAAAAATCTCCTATTTTGATGCCATCAGTTCTTAACTCTAGGTATTTGGTAGCAAACGTGAGCTTTTCAACATGTATCTTTTATTTCATATCCTAAAACTTTTGATAAAAATCTGTATTGTATGTCTTAGGAGCCGTCCTTCCATGGAACTTGTGCTCTGGAAACCTCTCCCTGAACTCCTTTCTGATAAGCCAAAGCCGTCATCTAATGCTAAGAACTACACAGGAGAGAGCCAAACTAAGCATGCAGCTGCTGGCACTGCCTTCCCTGGGAGAACTGAACTGTTCCTGGAACCTCAGCAAGCAGCAGGGATGCCTGTTTACAATAGTTTGGAGACAGCTGTTTGCACAGAAGAAGAGATGGAACTCTAGAAACCAGTTTCTATGCTAAAGTTGTCAAATTTTAGAAGGCTCATGTATTTAGTCGTGAGCCTACTTGTATTTGTATAGTATAGGGACTTGAAAGTTTTATGAAACGGGTGTAATAATATCTCCACCTGTGATTTGGGGTGGGACTCTCATTTTGGTAGCCATTTTGTGAATCCAACTTTTTGCCAAGGAAGCTTGTCTCAAGGGAAAACAGTTTTCCACAGGGCTTATTAAGGGAATGGAAATTGCAGCCTGCAAAGGCAAGTATAGAAGCTGTTGTGTCTTAAGGGTGACTTACGTCATCTGTCACGTTGTCTAAACCATTCAGATAGTTGGCAAATATTCAGACACTTGAATTTGAAACAATGCATTAAGAAAGAAGGATGCTCCTACTGTGTCCCTGACAGCCGAGTCACAGCTGCGTCTGGATCGGAGCTCCTTTACAGTGGTCACTCTCCATGATTGCGAAGAGGAGGGAGGAAAGCAGTAGCTTAGTCTATTGCTAAGAGATTTAACAGAGGCTCTGAAACTTGTATATTGTCAGTTCTGTGTAGCTACGGTGATTAAGTAGCTGGTAGCGTTGTGGCTCACTTCTTAGCCTCTGAACATGCAATGAAAATACAAGGAAAAGGTTTTTCCTTCGAGGCTTTTTTGCCTTGTGCTACTATTACTCCTTGGTTTCCCTTGCATATTTTATAAGCCCAGTTATTCAGGAATGTTTACAACGTAATTAACTTTGAGCGATCGTTAGAAAGTGATGGTGAGGTAACCCATGTGCGAATTGGCTATGGGAGAAGCCTCCCTTAAGGTCATCCCAGGGAACTGCCGTATCAGCGCAGCCCAGCATTGATAGGTACTTTTAAAAAGGTTGTAACTATATTAGCAAGTTGAGTATTTTTAGTGTTAATGTAGAAAACAATGACAATAATTAACTGAAAACATATGGGTAAGTGACATTGAGAGTTACTGAACTAGCCACTTTGCCTGGTGCTTCAGCTGTTGTGCAGTAAACCTCCGAGTTGGTAGAGAATAGCTTTCTGTTAGCAGGACATCTTCATCATAAGGAACTAAACCAGGCTCAAGGTACCCTTTGGGGATAACCAGGATTGAAGTTTTTTTATTTCTCAGGAAGGGCTCTTCTGTGTGGCAAGGACTCAGTAGTGCCGAGTAAAATAACACTTCCTAAAGTGCTACGGAATATCCACTATAACTTATTAAATGAGTGTAATAGTGTAATACTGGCCCTTATATCACACAACAGGAGACCACCCCAGTTCTTTTTGTTTTGTTTTCTGCGTTTCTTCCCCCTTTGTAGGAATCAGATACCTTGTGTAGAAAAAAAATGGCTCATGCCAAGTAGAGGTGACTTTTTAGAAACCAGCTCCCAGGCATTTTCGAAACCCGTGCTGAAATCCCTCCCCTTGTTACAGATGGCGTAGAAGTAACAAGTCTGTTAATTGGACTGTTTCTTCCCCTGCCTGTTGTTCCTGCTTTCTCTTTCTGTCTGGATAGTCAGGAAAAGATTTAATGTTTAATATTTAAACAATATTTAATGTCTACACAGTAAAATTATTCGAACTTCAAACCAGTATTAAAACCAGTTGGAAACCAGCTAATAGTTTCTTAATCTCAGATTTAGAGATGAATGTAAACTGTATTCTGTTGAAATGTGCAAGTGTTTGATTCATGCCGTTTGAAAAACTCCTGCCTTTAGGTCATTGTTTAATGGGACCAACTTAAAAAGTTTGTAGCCTTAAAGAAATCGCCGTGCTAAAAAAGTTTGTTCTGGTATAACTCAAAAACATGAAGTGAATGCCCAGAATTTGGAGTTAGTCCCAGTGTTAGGGCAGAAGGGGAGGTGACAACTTTCCGAAGAAGGACCCAAAACACACTAAGATGGTCTTCGGTAGGAATTGTGGGCCAGGCCTCTGATCAAAGGTCTGTATGATGAAAAGGAGGAAGAGCTCCAAAACAGGCTCTGATACCACTGGTAAAATATAGGAGAGAATGAAGAGTGTTAATTAAAATCCAAACAACTTGTTTCAGGAGTCAGATTATCTGACGCAATTAACTATTTCTGCAGGAAAATGGATGTTTAATTCTCCTTTTTAAACTTTATCCTTTTGCATATGTTTGTACAAAAGTTTTCTTCGTCCTTGTGGTGCTTATTCATCTGAGCCGTCTCCACAGTCTCCATGCCTCTGCTTTGTTTTTCTTCTGTAGTGTAAGGCTTTTGCTTTTGCCTTAAGGTTTCCCTAGGGAATCAACAGGTCTTTTCATTTTGTACAGCATTTGAAGCATGGATCAAACATTGGCTTACTATGCTAATGTGTGAAGAGAAAAATTATCTAAAGCAGGTGAGCTTTAATGAACAAATGTATATTTTCTCTGAGTTTGAGTAGGGTGTGTGTGGGTTTTTTTTTTTTTTTAATATAAAGTCCAGTTCTCACAAACATTAATCAGTCATAAAAAAAGCAGAAACAAAAAACCTGCCACTCATTTTGAAAAGGTGCAAATGTAAAATTTAGGAAAATAGGATAGGGGCTAGAACCATGAGAAAAATGCTTATTATAAGCAGGTTTGTTAATTATTTTGGATTTGAAACTTGGTTTTTCATTAATAGTGACCAGAATGGTGCAGTACTAGGAAAGTTCTGGAAGATGCTGTCAATTTTACTTTAAGGTGAGAATCTGGTGTTTCTGTATTTTATTGTTTAAAATAAAACTTAAGTGTTTTGACTTTTTGAGGTATTTGTATTCCTGACCTAAGTAAACAAAATCGGCTACCTCTGCTCCCCTGTAAATTGTGTTTGAAGCAGCATTCGTGGGCGCCTGGGTGGCTCAGTCGGTTGAGCATCTGCCTTTGGCTCAGGTCGTGATCCGGGAGTCCAGGGATCAAACCCTACATCAGGTTCCCTGCTCAGCGGGGAGTCTGCTTGTCCCTCTGCCCCTCTCTCTCCTCCCTCTTTCTCAAAAAAATTAAAAATCTTAAAGCATTCATATCAGTGAGGGACTTAAATTTATCTTGGGAAGATGATTATGTTGGGTTAAAGTTAAGCTGTGTAAATGAATCCACTGTTGCCAAACTAGGCAGACCGGTTTGCTGTTCTGAACCCACAGAATGCTCACCACTCTGCTTACCAATTCCCCGCTGTCAGCCAACAGCATCGATTGGCAGTGGTCATCGATGGCCAATGTTCAGGTGACAGTAGTGACAGTCTCCAAAAATGTTTAAATATAGAGTTGAAAATGGTATGTAAACTTCAGTTTTTTTTCTTAACAGGATTAGGACGTTTAAAAACGGAATAGGGAAATCCATAATGTTCAGTTATATGCTCTTTAAGAGTTGACAGGTCACTGGGTGGCAGTATTGCCTGCCTATCTATAACCTTGGCTTGATGATGTGGGTCCTTGATTTGTGGGTGGGCGGGGTTAAGTTTGGGTTTCAGTTACAGAAAATTCAGGATATTGTTTTTCACCAAAATTTGGAAATCAGCTAAAAGCTGTATTTTACAGATTTGGAAACTAAAGCCTAAGTAGATAGTGACAATTTCGTATTATAATCGAACTTAACCAGCTTCAGTGTTCTTCCTACTTGACCAGTGGTTTTACAGTGTTTTCATAGAATACCTTGAATGTTGTTTAGATTTCACTGAGATATAATCCACAACAAAGTGTGGTTCAGTCAGTGTAACATTACCTTGAGAAAATACAGTTTTGTGTATGTCCATTTGGTCTAAATATTGTCAGTGGCGTTTTAGAGATGAATTGCATGCATTTAGACTACAGCTCCAGCAAGACAAGGGTGTTGTCTTTCAACAACTGACGAGTGGGTAAACAAGCCAGTTTTCCTGTCCTTTAATTTGAGAAGTCACGAGGTAAAGATTTCATTCTTAGGATATTAGGATTTAACTGATACCATAAAGTACTCCTGGAGTAGACAGTGTTACCTTTTGCCTACAGTTCTGTCCTTACTTTGTGTCTGCTCAGTAGCATACCTAGTAGAAAAGCAAGGAAGCACACAGATTGGTGTTACAAGGCCCAGGGAAATGGTGTGCAGACATTTGTCACCTGATGTTTCACTTATGGACAATCCTCTGCATTTAATAGCATTCTTGCTTTGGTTTTCCAGGAAAAGATCTTGATTTTTATTTCTGACCAGTTTGTTTCAATAAGATGTCCTTAAATACCAGGTGTTTTCTCAAGGCTGAGCAGTGTTTAGTCATTTTCACCCATCTGTGCAGGAAATGAAAACCCCAATGACCGATACAGGTTATATGCGTCCTATGTTATCCCTGTTAGTACAGCTGCCTCTTTCATGTGATGTCACTGAATGTAAATTACTTGAGCCTCAATCTCCAGATGCTTCTGCTGTTGAGAGTGGCTAAAATGCCTCTGTAATTGCATTTGCTTAGACAATCCCTAAATAGATTCCCAGCACTTCAGTTTTCAGTTATAGAAAATCAGGTGATCAGATTTTTAATCATGGGGACAGCTGGAGGCTGTCTATACATTTACGATCTAGAAGCAGCCTAGGGGCACCTGGCCGGCTCAGTTGGAAGAGCTGGAAGAGCGTGAGACTTGATCTCAGGTTGTGAGTTTGAGACCCACGTTGGGTGGAGAGATTACTAAGAAAAAAACAAAAAAAAACCCTTAGCCTAAGTAAACTTGCATTGCCAAGAACTAGGATTGAGCTCTGGCTTTAGTGACCAGGGATTTTAGGCTGTCTTGTGGACATGCCTCCAGTCATACCAAACATACTCCCTTGTACTTGGCTGAAAGTACAGCCTGCTTTGTCTTGCAACTCGGGATTTTTTGAATCCTACCTTTTGTCTGTACTCATTCACTCCGACCTCTATGGTGGTCGTCTTAATACTGGCATAGGATCCTGGTATAAGTGCAATGTCTATAAATGAGGGAAGTCCAGTATCTTGTAAGAAGAGTCCCAAGGAAAAAATGCACATGGAGGATGATGAGGTTATCATTTCTGTAGTTTTGGGATAATATTGATGTGTCAGATTTTTTCTTGAATAGGTTCACTCTTCTGTGAAACAAGTTCTAGAGGATATATAATTCTGTAAGATTAATCTCTCTCCAAAGTGGATTAGGGGAAGAGCTAACTTCTGAGTGCTTGGGATGGTGCCTGGTAAGTGTCCATTTACCAAGAGCTTATAATGCATCATCTCTCTGAATCCTCTAGCAACCTTTAGAGAGAGGTTGACTATTCTCCCCCTTTAAAGGTGAGGAAGTGATATTACATGTCCAGGGTTACCTGACTAACCAGTTGGCAGAGTTAAACCCAGGGAGTTTTGAGTCTAGAAAATGTCCTTAATCCCTATAATAATGGCAAGAGAATCTTGATATTTAATGGTACGTCCTTGTCTTAACATAAGATGGTATAGCAAAATAATGGTTAGGCGTTCTAGCTCTGCCAGTTACTAGTCTGTGATATTGGCCAGTTAGGCTAAAGAAACTCTCAGAAATACACAACTGCTCAAAGAGTAGATTGTATCACTTAACAACAGCCAGAAACTGAAGCAGGCAGTAACTAAGGGGGAAAATCCTTTAAAAAGTGGCATGCTCACTGAAGTTGGATAAAGCACTCTCATGGCAAACAGTGAAACACCTAGAAAACAGACTTACCAAAGAACAAAGACACTGCATTGCACTTTTTAATTGCACAGGTAGTTTTAAATAAATGGAGAAAGCACCTTCCAAAAGTTACACTAGCAGGGAAAGATTCCATCAAGCATTTACATAGTAAATTTCCATAGTTTTACAAAAGATTCTTGATCTTCACTTGAACTGTACATGAGGGAAAGGAGCCCCCTCAGGTAGGTGTTCTCTGCTTGCAGAAGCAAACTAAAGGACCTAAAATTGGAGGCAAGCCTGGGATGCCAAGAAGGGGGAAAAGAAATGTTAAAGGGCCACTCATAAATTCCATGTCTAAGACGCTTGTCCAATGACCCTTACATAGAATTTTAGGGCAAACTACTGCCCTTAAGATAAGGGTACAACCTCAAAAGCTGTAATTCTGGATTATAGTAATATATCTGAGTACCTTGGACTGCTGGATGACAAAAGACAATATTGGGGTGACCTATACTGTTTGAACAAATACTTTAGAGGAATTCCCTAGGACTGTACACCCTCTACTTTGGCTTTTTTAAATGAAGCACAGGCTTCTCTGCTATCTTCCAGGCAGCATAATGGTCAAGGAGAAGGGTAACAGCACTGGATCATTCCTTAGACACTAATCAGCTGGGGAAAAAGTTCATTGGCAAAAGTGTCCTCCCAAGAATGGTCTACACCAAGCAGAGAGGACATGTCACTGAAGGGAGAAGGGGAGCCCTCATATTCACAGTCACTATAAGCATCCAGTAGACAGGAAGATGGCTTCAGGCAGTGGCTGGATGCAAGTAGATCTGAGGTGCCCAGCTCTGGAATGAAGTCATCTTCTACAAGTTCTTCCTTCACTGAGACAGTGAATTCAGGGTGATCTTTCTCTGAGGGGCTGAAAGGTGCTTCCTCAATTTTCACTACCACATTAGCTTGGCTCTCTGTCTCAGAGGGTATCTCTAAGACTAGGGGCTTGGTATATACGTGGTCAAAACGAATCAGTTCATTAATGGCTTCCAGCTTGGCTGATGACGTCCCCAGTGACGGAGAAGGGGAGGCCGGTAAGGAATTGGGTCCTTCTGGGTGGACTTCTGGGAGCTGCTCCAGGCTGGGAGACTCTGGGGAAGGACATCTGAAGAACATGACTGGATCCAAGTTGAACAGAATGCCCAACAGGATATCAGACTGCAAGAGGCAAAAAATTAAATGGAATCCAACCATCAGAATGCACTGAGAATTTTCCTGGAATACTTTACTCCTAGGGCCCACAATGTAAATTAATCACGGTAGGATGACCTCCAAAACCCACAGACCCATTTATCTATATACCTCACTCTATGTCCTAAAATTACCTGGAGATAGGAAGGCAGTCGATGCTCACCTGTAACCCAACCAAAACTAACTTCTGCGCTCCTCTGATTGGGAATGTCAGACATCAAACAGATGGAATTAACTAGTTATACAGCTCTTTACTAAATTCAAAAAACCTACCTCAGAGTCTGAAGAGTCAACACTGTCAGAATCCATGGGGAGAGGTTCTGAGGGGGTGACAACTGGGCCTGCACCTGCTGCAGAGGTGCACGTAGTCTGAGTGCTGCGGACTCAGCAGACCCGGCCACCGGCCTCGCTCCATTCCCCTGGGAAGAAAGACCAACGTCAATAAACAGCTCCAACTGCAGAGTCCTCAAGGAAATGCTCACCAGGCAGCTGTGACTCTCAACTTCCAAAAAAGCTGGAAACTATTCTTTAGAGCTGAAATCTTTCCTTTCCCTTATTTCCACTTTATTGAGTCCTCTTAAGAAGAGAGGAGAAAAGAGAGGCAAGACTAACTTCTGTCATTTTCTAAGCAATGAAACATCTTTACGCTAAGCAAAGATTCAGGAAGGACTGATATTCTTAAATAATATCTTCAATGATATTCTTCATAATGTTTCGTTTTGTTTAAGATTTTACTTTTAGGGGCACCTGGGTGGTTCAGTCGGTTAAGTGTCTGCCTTTAGCTCAGGTCATGATCTCGGTCCTGGGATCGAGCCCTACATTGGGCTCCCTGCTCAGCGGGGAGTCTGCTTCTCCCTCTCCCTCTGCCCCTCCTTCCCCCACTCATGCTCTCTCTTTAGTAAAATCTTAAAAAGAAAAAAATAAGATTTTACTGTAAGTAATCTCTACACCCAAAGTGGGGCCTAACTCACAACCCTGAGATCGAGAGTCTCATGCTCCAGCGACCGAGCTAGGTAGGCGCCCCTCCGTAATAATTTCCTCTTCTTTCCTTTTTCAAAGATTTTATTTATTTATTTGACAGAGAGTGAGAGAACACAAGCAGGGGGAACAGCAGAGGGAGAAGCAGACTCCCCACTGAACAGGGAGCCTGATGCAGGGCTCCATCCCAGGACCCTGAGACCATGACCTGAGCCAAAGACAAGACGCTTAATTGACTGAGCCACCCAAGTGCCCCCATAATAGTTTTCTTAAGTAATAAAGTTCCATAGTGAATTGTAGGCCCCAAGTCTTTTTGGACAGTAATTTTTTAAGTTTGTTCTGAACATTACCTTCACAGAGTAGAACTGCCCTACTGTCAACCACTTAAGTGCTATCAATAAATTTGCCATGTCTGTGCATTAAAGCCCATAATCACCTTCTGTCAGAGGGGTGTCACGAACACAGTAAATCCTTTCCCTACTCATTCATATTCATCAAAGAACTACTACAGTTTTAGTACCATTCAGTTAGATTTGACTGGCTCTCTTTTTCTGGTTCTTTTTAACACTGACATGGTACATCTTGTTGGCTATGATATTTGTTAGTACTTGCTCTTAGCTGTGTAACTTACTTTAATTATTAGGATTTAGTACTATTCACTACACAGTTGAAAAATCAGTGTCATTAAGGAGTCATGTCACTTAGAACCAATTCTCACATAGGGGGCATAGGCAAATGAACTGACTTACCTTGGTCTGGGTCTCCGCCTCCTCTTCAGTACCCAGGGCATCCATCCCCAAGCGCTGTCTTAGCTCCTGGTTCTCAATTACAAGGCCATGAGTTTTCTCTCGTAAAAGCTGATTTTCTAGCAAAAGTTTTTGGTTCTGGAAGTAAGTTCAAGAAGAAGCTATTAAAACATCCACTTCTTTCACTTAAGAATCCACCTCACGATGTTTCACTATGGTTGTTTTCCTTCCCTTCTCCTTGTCCTTTTGGAAAACTCTGCTTATACGGTTGGTTCACAGTAGGTATTCGAAGGAAAGGTCATAGTTATGAAAAACAAGTGCCATGTCGTGGGGTCACAAATAACAATGTTTCCAACTTACCAATACAGACCTCAGCAAAGTGTGACTTGTGGCTTTAATTTAGATATGATGGCAAAAAAAAAAAAAAAAAAAAAATTCCTATCTTGAATTAGGTTGTAACAGAAGGGGTAATGATGGACCATAAAATCAAAATATGTTTAAAAAGTGTGTGTGTGTGTATGGAATCCTTATGTATTCAAGATGTGTAGCTGGCAACAATTTAAGATTAGGTAATAAGTGGGCCCTAGAAGGGAAAGGGAACCGTTAGTGGACTTTTGGCCAAGCCAGGAAGGGTCTCAGGTTTAAGCAACGGTTTTCTATCTGCTTTTACGAATTTCTTAGTACTAACTTGATAAACGTTGTAATGTTGTAATTCACCAGCTCTGAGATAGATCTAGCACCAAATGCCAGAGGGTCAACCACTTCTGCTCTCATCAAGTTTCAACACTTAATCACTTAATTACCTATTTACCTTAACTTAGATTCGTTTAATTTTTTTTTAGTTTAATTTTTAATTAACTGTTCGATTGTATTCTAAAGAGACAGAAACAACTTGGCATGGGCAGCAAACATCAGGACATTCACCAAGGAAGAATATACAAGAAATAAAGCTAAGAGTTTGACCTTAAGTATTTTTACCTCTTCCTCCAAATCTACCACTTGCTGTTCCAGCTCACTCATCCGAGCTTTCTTTCGGTCTCTGGCAGTCTGGGCTGCTACTCTGTTTTTCAGTTTCCTGAGAACAAAAGGGACAGACCACACTAAGTCATCTCAAACCTTATGTATATCTTTGAGAACTTGGCCAGCTGGTACTTTCATTTTCATTTACAATATCAGGTACACTGAGGTAAAATACACTCCAGGCTCCTCCCCTCAATAAAACAAAACAAAACAAAACAAAAAAATAGAGCCTTTCGTGGATCTGGCTTGAAGAACTGCTTCATTCTCCCCCATACTGCGTCATCCACACCCCCGTCGCATCCCGGCCACAGCAAGGACGCTGGACACAAATACTACTCACGTTGCATCATAAGAGATTTCCTCCACCCACTTTTACTCCCCGTATAACTCAAATAAAGGAGAGGACAATAAAGGCTGACATCCTGGGCAGTCTCGGGCGGCTGGGCCCGGTGTCTGCTCGAGGAGGCACTTAAATCACAAAAGGCACTGTGATCACAAAAGTACATTTACCGAGAACTGCCTACTCGGCATTTCTCACTCAATCTTTCCAACGACCTCATGAATAGATACCATTTTTAAGGGCGCGGGGACTAAGTTTGACCAGTGAGCCTCACAGAGCTCACAGCCCTTTCGACAACTGTCATTTCGGCTCCGTGCCCCTCCAAAAAAGTAGGTCAATCGAGTCCATGCCACTGCCCAAATGCAGAAAAGCTGAATGACGGGTTTGTGGCCACCTAACAAGAGGTCCTGGAACCCAAGTGCGCGAACACCCAGCTCTACGCATCTCTAATGAGACAGAAAAGAAGGGGGGATAACAAAGGCCTGGGCAGCCCGGGACTCCCGACTTCCTGCCCCGCCCCGCGCCACGCTGGCACCCCACCGGCCAGGCCGCGGGCGCCCGAGCGCGGCAGGCGGTCAGCGCCCGGCTTCGGATCCGGGTCCCAGCCCCTCGCCCGTCGCCCTCAGGGTCCGCGCCCCGACCCTCGCCCACCTCCGCAGCGCCTTCTCCTCGGGGCTCAGGTGCGTGAGGCGCTGTCGCTTGCGCGCCTGGGGCGGCCCCCCGCTCGCCGCCTCCGGGCTGGCCCCTCGCTGGCCCGGCACCATGAGTGGTAGAGCCCGGCCGGCCGGGGCTCCGGTGGCGGCGGCGGCGGCGGCCTTGCCGGACAGAAGCAGCACTTTGGGGGCCCCGGCGGCCGGGCTCTGCGCGGGTGCCACCACCACCATGGCCCGTGTGTGTCTACGCCAGTGCGCGCCGCCGCGGTCCGCCGGGCCGGCCCCGCCGCACCCCGGCTTTCTACGGTCGTGGCCCTCGGCGATTGGCCAGTGCCGCGTGACGCGTGGCGGCTCTCGGCGCCCATTGGTCCGGCGGGCCCTGAGGGGGTGGGGCCGGGGCGTCCAGCCTGGCGGCCGCGGGCCGGGGCAGGAGGGGCCGTGGGGGGAGACCGGCAGGATCCGGGGTTGGGGACCCTGGAGAGCCTGGGGACTGCGCGGCTCCTCAGGAAGGGTTCGGAGCCCGGCGGAGTTTCCTCCTCGGACGGATTTTACCCCCTAGGCTGACGCCTTTCCACCCGGAACGACTGAGTCTAATGCCAGACGGAGAGATTTCCAGACTGATGACTTTATACCGAGATTGACAGATGGTTGTCACCGCTGCCCGACCACATTTTATCTCGAGCGCCACATCGGGCTTCGAGCGGAGCGGGTAGTCGAGAGAGAGAGCGCGCGCGAGAGCGCCAGTCGGGCCTTGGATGAGAAAAAAGCTTGCAAAGAAATTCCGGGAAATAAGAGTCTTTACGAAGTGAAATCGCGCGTTTTAAAAACTAGGCATGGCTCTTAGTGAGGATTTCGTAAACCGAGGTGTTGTGATCTCCGAGTGGTAGGAACACATGTAATGTAATTTTAATTTGCATTTCTAAATTGTCCACTACGAGCATACTTTTTTCATTTCACGTTAAAACGAGGGTCCTGGGGTCCACCCTCCGCCCCCTGGCACGCGGGGAAGTTCGAGGCTCCAGCCCTGGCAGCTAGGGAGCAATTTAGGTCCAAGGATATCAGAATGGAGCAATCCGATGAGCCCTCGCCCCGCCACCACCCCCCCCCCCGCCCTGTTCACTTATTTTGAAGCAAATTACAAAATGTGAAATTCCCTAGAATTACAAAGTGATACTTTCTTTAACAAGTAGTTACTGCTTCCTCTGGGCTTAGCACTGTACTAGGTTCCAGGGACGCAAAGATTAGTACAACTCCTATCTGGTGGTTGGAAATAGACAAAAAGTGAAAAGACAGAATGGTTCTAGGTAATTTTTCAGTGTCATTAAGTCAGATTTGCTCTTCAATTATATTTTGGTGGGGAGGAAACAGGATGGGAAGAGGGAGCTAAATCAACTCCGTCTCCTGAAACACAGGCCCTTTAAAGGGGCACAATTTCTGTTATTCCCAGAATTGGGCCATGAGTCTGCCGCCGGTACTTTCTTCCTCCAAGCTGACAGAGCTAAACCAGTGACTATCGAAAACTGAGGGCGTCCTGAGCGCACGCTGCTTCAGCGGACTGGATAAGAGGTGGGGTGGTCAGAGACACCAAAGGACATGAAGACTGCTTCCTTTCTAAGTCTCATCAGCCTGGAGCTCTCCAGGTCCTAATGTGCCTCCCGGGATGGGAGACTCCTGGCCTCTGAGAACTTTGGAAGAAGTCTTTGGAGTGCCTTCTGGTTGAGACCTACATCTTTATAGAAAGCTGTAAGAGGTTCTGAGAAAAGTCACATTACTGTCACGCAAACTTTTATTAAGTTACCATTTGTGAACACCAAGAGAATGTCTGGCGCTCTGTAAGAAGTCCTAGAGAAGCTAAAATTTAAATCCTGTAGGCATAAAAAGAAAATGCCATGAGGCCCATTAGTGCAGCAGCGTGTACGTGAGTAACCATGTGGAGAAGGCACAAGGAGCTGGGGCGGAGGAGAAAATGTAGTTGGATTGCGTTTTGGTCTTGGTTAGTGGGGTAGAAATGGAATGTTGAAATTGACTCCCCCAGCTTTGTTTTCATGGCTTTTATCTTTTTGATAAACATTAAAAATCGTGATCAAAAACAGTAATTTGATCTAATGCAGGTTACTATCCATGAAGTCTCAAACGCTCAACTCCAAACCTTTGAACAGTTTCATATCCTCTTTGTTAAGAGTAATCTGATAATTCTTGCATCAGGTGCCATTAATATTTTAAAACATTTACTAGGCACTTGTGATAAGAGTTACATAAAACACAAAGTTCTTAGACTTTGTGAAATGCAAGAAACAGTGATGAGAAGCCGTAGGTCATTAAATCAAAGTAAATGTCAATGTAAAACAAAACAAAACCCAGTTATATAATCTGAAACTAAAATTCAAAACCTGCTCTAATGTGGTAGCTGCTAACCACATGTGGCTATTGAGCACCTGAAATGTGGCTAGGCTGAACTAGAATGTGCTTCAAGCGTGAAATACACACTCGGTTTGAAGACTTCGTATGAAAACAAGGGAATGTAAAATATCTTGTTGATCCTTTTTTATATTGATTATATGTTGAAGTGATAGTACGTTTGCTATTTTGAGTTAAACTACTTTTTTTTTTTAATTTAAATTTTATTTTATTTTTTAAAGATTTTTATTTATTTATTTTGACAGAGACAGACAGCCAGCGAGAGAGAACACAAGCAGGGGGAGTGGGAGAGGAAGAAGCAGGCTACCAGCAGAGGAGCCTGATGTGGGGCTCGATCCCGGAACGCCAGGATCATGCCCTGAGCCAAAGGCAGACGCTTAACGACTGCGCTACCCAGGCGCCCTAAAGTTTTATTTTATTTTTAAGTAGGTTCCATGCCCTGCATGGAGCCCAGCATGGGGCTTGAACTATGACCCAGAGATCAAGACCTGAACTGAGATCAAGAGTCAGATGCTTAACCGACTGAGCCACCTAGGCACCACTAAACAGCTTTTTAGAAATTGGTTTTGCCTGTTTTTTTTAATTGGCTACTAGAAAACTTTACATCATACAAGTGGGGGCGTCTGGGTGGCTCAGTCGTTAAGCTTGTCTGCCTTCGGCTCAGGGCGTGATCCCAGGGTCCTGGGATCGAGCCCCGCATCGGGCTCCCAGCTCTGCTGGAAGCCTGCTTCTTCTTCTGCCACTCCCCCGGCTTGTGTTCCCTCTCTCACTGGCTGTCTCTGTCAAATAAAATAAAATCTTTAAAAGAAATCATACAAGTGGCTTGCATTCTGTTTCTGTTGGATAGCACTGGTCTATACGATATCAGTGTGGGAGACGGCGCAGGTGAAGAGAAGGAAGGGAATAAAAGTGCGCTATGGTGGGGGTGGGGGGAGGAGCACCTGGCGGGCTCAGTCAGAAGAGCATGTGACTCTTGATCTCAGGGTTGTGAGTTTGAGCCTCACGTTGGGTGTAGAAACTACTTAAAAATAAAATCTTTTTTTTTGAAAGATAGAGGAAAAGAAAAATCTCTGGGCATGCAAACAAATAGGCCAGTCTAGCTATTAGTGATGGTATTGAGAAAGGAAGTGACCCTCATCAGTGAATATCCAATCCCTTTCCAACTGAATTGGTTCTAATTCTTTGTTTTCAGTAAAACTGATGGAAGACACAATTGAATTATCAGCTGAGAGTTCAATAGAATTTTTTTTTAAGATTTTTATTTATTTATTTGACAGAGACAGCCAGCGAGAGAGGGAACACAAGCAGGGGGAGTGGGAGAGAAAGAAGCAGGCTCATAGCCGAGGAGCCTGATGTGGGGCTCGATCCCGTAACGCCGGGATCATGCCCTGAGCCAAAGGCAGACGCTTAACGACTGCACCACCCAGGTGCCCCACAATAGAATTATTTTTGATGATAGATCACTGTGTGACTTGGCTTCTAACTTGAAAGATGTACAGACAATTGAAGGACATTATTATAACAAAACACTTTCCCTCCCCATCCACTTAGTTATGTGAACATTGTTTTGGGGCACTGATATCTTTTTTAGAAATGACAAAATTAAAAAAGGAATAAAATTAATGCCAAAACCTGTCTGTCCCATTCTCGTAGTAAGTACTATTAATCCATTGATACATGAATCCAAAGATACATTTCCAAAATCACTTTACTCTCTCTGTTTAACAATTATATACCAAAACTTGGAATGTATATTGTTTTGAAAAATTTTATAAAATTTGTACTAGTTTTAATTGTTATCAGAGCTCCTTTCATTGGGAACAGTTTCCTGGTCTTCTTGTCTTTTCTGACCTTGACATTTTTGAAATGCACTAGTCAATCGCAGTTGTAGAATGTCCCCCACTTTGGGTTTTCTGATGTTACCTCATGATTTATGCATGTTGCTGTGTTCTTCCTAGTGCATCATATCAGGAGGCACATGATGTCAGTTTGTCCCATAACTAGTGATATTAACTTTTATCAATTGGTTTAAATGGTGTCTGCTAAGTTTCTCCACTGCGAAATTATTAAGTATTGTACTTATTAATAATAAGTATTTTGTAGGGGCGCCTGGGTGGCTCAGTTGTTAAATGTCTCCCTTCAGCTCAGGTCATGATCTCGGGGTCCTGGAATCCAGCCCTGCATTGGGCTTCCCGCTTAGGGGGAGTCTGCTTCTCCCTCTCCCTCTGCCTCCTCCCCCCTGCTCATGCTCTGTCTCTCTGTCTTAAATAAATAAAGAATATCTTTTAAAAAATATATAAGTATTTTGTAGAAAGATATTTTTTTTAATTTTTTAAAAAAGATTTAATTTATTTATTCAACAGAGATAGAGACAGCCATAGAGAGAGGGAACACAAGCAGGGGGAGTGGGAGAGGAAGAAGCAGGCTCCTAGCGGAAGAGCCTGATGTGGGGCTCGATCCCATAACGCCGGGATCACGCCCTGAGCCGAAGGCAGACGCTCAACTGCTGTGCCATCCAGGCGCCCCCTGTAGAAAGATATTTTAAGATATCTACCTATCCTGTTTCTCATTAGACTTTCACCTACCAGTTTTAAGATCCATTGATGATTCTTGCCTAAATTAATTGTTACTATAATGATTAGCAAATAGTGATTTCCTAATTCCATCATTACTTCTGCATTTATTACTTGGAATTTTACTGTGAAGTAGAACTTTCCCTTATTTATTTATTTATTTATTTATTTATTCATATAATTATCAACTCATAAAGTCCCGTTTTACTTTAAAAATTATTAAAAGTTAAAAAAGTCTATGACTTAATTATTTTGATTCTCGAACTGTCTCAGACTTGGCCAATGAAAGCCTCCCCTTTAAAAGATTTTATTTAGGGGCACCTGGGTGGCTCAGTCATTAAGCGTCTGCCTTCAGCTCAGGGCGTGATCCCGGCGTTCTGGCATCGAGCCCCGCATCAGGCTCCTCTGCTGGGAGCCTGCTTCTTCCTCTCCCACTCCCCCTGCTTGTCTCTCTCTCACTGGGTGTCTCTGTGTCAAATAAATAAATAAAATCTTTTTAAAAAATTTTTTAAAAATTAAAAAAATGAAAGATTTTATTTATTTATTTACTTGAGAGAGAAAGAAAGAGAGTGGGGGGAAGGGCAGAGGGGGAGGGAGAGGGACAAGCAGACTCTGTGCCGAGCGTGGAGCTTGACGCAGGGCTTGGTTCCGGGCTTGATCCCACAACCCTGAGATCATGACCTGAGCCAAAACTTCGAGTCAGACGTTTAACTGACTGAGACACCCAAGTGCCCCAAGAACCCCTCCTTTTAAATTGTGGTAAAATGTACAGTACATAAAATCTACCATCGTAACCACTTTTAGGCATAGAATTCAGTGTCCTTAAGTACCTCCACATTGTCAGAAAGCCATCACCACCTTCCATCTCTAGAACTCTTTCATCATCCCAAGCAGAAACTCTGTGTCCATGAAGCAATAACTCTCCATTCCCGCATCCTCCCAGCCCCTAGTTACCTCTATTCTGTATTCTCTGTTTTCTGTCTCTATGAATTTGCCTATCCTAGATAGCTCATATAAGTGGAATTACACAATATTTGTCCTTTGTGTCTGATTGGTTTCGTATAGTATAATGTCTTCAAGACTATGTTGTAGCATGTATGGGAGCCTCTTTTTGACATGTGTCCTCTCTGACGTGTCCCAATCACTTTTTGATCACGTTTTTATTTTTTGGTAGAAAGAGAAATTCCAGACTCATTCTTTCCCAGGTCCAGCCTTAGAACTGGCCATTTCTCCAATGAGCACTGACTCCTTGTAGTGGAGAATGATATGTAGTGACAAAGATATGGGTACTAGGTGCTCGTTGCTCTGGGGTATCATTGTTTCTGGGTTGTCTCAGTGGATAGAACTAGGAAATATATTTATGTGCATGTATATGCCAGTCCACATATATAGAGAGATATAGAAAGAGATAGACTTGTGTACATTTAAACCTATTTTTATATCAATCTGTCTATATTAAAAGCTCATGAGTACACACCAATAACCCTAACCAATTCAACACCAAAGAGTTTATTCTAACCTTCCCTCTTTTCATAATTTTAACTCAGTTCATTGAGAATAAGAAAACAGGCTCCCACTAACCTCAACATGGTTACTTATCGCTAAGTTCTCAGGTATGCAAATATTTGTAACCACTCCATTAGCAATGGCTAGTTGAATCCTCAGACCTGGAACATACCAACCCTCCACTCCAGCCAGCCATTCTTTTTTTTTTTTTTTTTTTAAGATTTTTATTTATTTATTCGACAGAGATAGAGACAGCCAGTGAGAGAGGGAACACAAGCAGGGGGAGTGGGAGAGGAAGAAGCAGGCTCATAGCGGAGGAGCCTGATATGGGGCTCGATCCCAGAACGCCGGGATCACGCCCTGAGCCGAAGGCAGATGCTTAACCGCTGTGCCACCCAGGTGCCCCCAGCCAGCCATTCTTGATAAAATCCTCAGCTCATATTTTATTTTATTTTTTTCTCAGCTCATATTTTAAAATGGGTGATGATGATTGGCAAATAACTATGGTATTCAGATTCCATTGAACACATTTAAAAGAATGATACAAAGTTTTATTTTAGAATGTCACTATTCCCAGGTGCCATAGAAATTCCATCCTTTGAAACTGTTTCAGCTTATGATGAGGAATTTTAGATGTCAAATTTAAAATGTATGTGGGGTACATAGTTTTACTAAATTATTTTAGGGACCACGTGAACAAAAAATTTTAAGACCCTGGTAGAAGAACTAAAACATTAGGGAAGACAAAGACAGGACAGGAGTGAGAACAAGTGAGACAGACAAAGAGCAAGAAACAATCATTCCAGAAATTACAAGGAAAAGGGAGAACACAAGAAACATGGCAAGTACAAAACATGAAATAGTATGGTAGGAATGAGGCCCATTATATAAACAATAAAAAATAAATATGAATGGATTATATTACCTTTGTAAAAGAGAAAGGCTCTTTTGAGTGAAAAAAATCCAAGATCTAGCTATATGCTGTTTCCAGTTCATACACACAAAAGCGAGCAGCCTAAGAATGGAGAAGGGCTTACCAGGCAAAGAAAGAAAGACTCTGAGGCAATATTAGTATCAGACAAAGTAGTGTTTAAGGCGAAGGCATTAAAAAGGACAAAGAAGGGTATTTCATGTTAATTAAAGGCAGAAGATACCATAGATCTTTTTAAATAGGGTAACATCATTGTGGTCTTTTTTGTTTTGGATACCATTTTTATTATAAAAGAGAGACATGAAAATTATTTACATGATGAAAGATTTCACAACTTCACTGGAATGGGCCTCTTCACTTGATGCCATTTCTTTTTCTTTTCCTTTTTAAGATTGTATTTATTTATTTGAGAGAGAGAGAGCACAAGCAGGGGGAGGGGCAGAGAGAGAGAGAAGCAGACACCCCGCTGAGCAGGTAGCCCGAGGTGGGACTTGATCCCAGTACAGTAGGATCATGACCTGAGCCGAAGGCACATGCTTAACCAACTGAGCCACCCAGGGGCCCCGACTTTATGCCATTTCTTTCTTCCTTTCTTTCTTTCTTCCTTTCTTTCTTTCTTTCTTTCTTTCTTTCTTTCTTTCTTTCTTTCTTTTTAATTTATTTGACAGAAAGAGCACAAGCAGGGGGAGCAGCAGAGGGAGAAGCAGACTCCCTGCTGAGCTGGGAGCCCAACACGGGGCTCAATCCCAGGCCTCTGGGATCATGACCTGAGCCGAAGGTAGACACTTAACACACTGAGCCACCCACACGCCCCTTCATGCCATTTCAATAATGCCTTCAGTCTACATACTTTTTTTTTTTTTTTTTTTTTTTTAAAGAAAGGCAGACTGCCACGTACAGCGCCTCATTTGGATGTGTCTGGAGTCTTGGAAGCTTGACTACCCTACGTTCTCCTACAAATGGACCTTGAGAGCTTGTTTGGAGGTTCTAGCAGGGGAGCGCAGCTACTCGTATACCCTTGACCGAAGAACGGTCCTCCTCTATCGGGGAAGGTCGTCCTCTTCACCGAGCGCGCAGCTTCAGGAGGGACGCACATGGAGCGGTGAGGGAGGAAGGGGACACCCGCCTAGCCAGCCAGATCAGCCGAATCAACCCTGGCGATCAATGGGGTGACAGATGTCCCAGCCGGATCGCCCTCACATCCTACATACTTTCTGAGAATGTCATCATCTCTAGATAAGAAATAATCCTTGTCATCTAGAACTATTTTGGTGGCTCCATATTCTGGGAGAACTGTATCTCTAACTTTCTCCACTAACTGGTTGAATCTCTCCACCCTTTATTTTTTATTTTATTTTTTTCCCACCTTTTCCTTTAAAGCCTGATCGAACAAGCTACTACTGTTGCTTGCAACACTTCTTGAGATTTTTCTGGAAGCCTAATGCCTCCTGTGGCTATAGTTTCAGCTGCACTCCTTTCAACTAAAACTGGGTCAAAGAGGGGAAGAAACTTTCTACACGCCTGTCCTGCCATGACTCTGGCCAGCGCGGTTCATGCTCTGCCCCAGGGCTGTCAGAGGCACACTGAGACCCACTCCGTGGGTACATCATTTTGAAACGTACAAAACAGAGCCTGAAAATTAATGGTGAAAACGACAGAGCCACAGTCACGACAGGAGACAAGCACACCTCTCCCGGAAACCACAGCTGGCGTAGACAGACAGGGTGTGACTAGCGCAAGTAACAGGCTTGATCTAATGGAGAACTTTCTTCCCGTTAAAAGATAAATATTAAAAATTTTGAGGGGTGCCTGGGTGGCACAGCGGTTAAGCGTCTGCTTTCGGCTCAGGGCGTGATCCCGACGTTCTGGGATCGAGCCCCACATCAGGCTCCTCTGCTAGGAGCCTGCTTCTTCCTCTCCCACTCCCGCTGCTGTGTTCCCTCTCTCGCTGGCTGTCTCTATCTCTGTCGAATAAATAAATAAAATCTTTAAAAAAAAATTTTTTTTGAGTTTGAGCAAAAATCGAATGGGGCGGTGCCAAACCGGAAGTGGTTAGGAGCACACCACCCACAGGAGCTGGGGAAGACTTCTCTAGAGAAGAGGTAGAAGCAAAGCGAGGGCTCATTTGATTGGCTATAATTTAAAAGGGTTGCCTTTATTGGGAAGGCCTAGTAGGCTGTTTGTGATTTGTTGTCCTTAGATTTTGATTTCTTAACCTCCAGGCGTGACAGGCTTAGGTTTTACTTTGTTTACATAGGCTACTAATGCCTTAAAGTCACCCCAGTCTAATGGCTCCCTTGTTTAACGAGTCTAACACTCTCAACTGAGAACAGTTATTTTTAAAGATTTTATTTATTTGAGAGAGAGAGTGAGAGAGATCACAACCAGGGGGGAAGCTGACTCCCCGCTGAGCAGGGAGCCTGATGTGGGGCTCGATCCCAGGACCCTGGGATCACGACCTGAGCCGAAGCCGAAGGCAGACACTTAACCGACTGAGCCACCCAGGCGCCCTAAGGACATGTTTTTATTCAAATTAGAAATATTCCCAAAATTTGATCTCGTTTTACTCTTTCTTTTTTTAAGTGTAATTGACACCCCATGTTATGTTAGTTTTAGGTGTACAACATAGCGATTGACAATTCTGTACGTGTGCCGTGCTCCCCACGAGTGTAGCCACCGTCTGTCACCATACAGCCCTATCACAATACCGCCGACTCTATTCCCCATGCTGTGCCGTTCATCCCCATGACTGATCCCATTTTACTCTTGTGTTACAAGTTTAGAAATGGAATTGTTTCCAAGTTTTGACTTGTGTGAATAAAGCTGCTGTGAACTTTGGGCACAAATCTTTTTGTGAAAGAAATCTTTGTATTTTCATTTCTCTTGGCGAAATACCTAGGAGTGAAATTGTGAGATCCTGTGGGAGGCGTAGGTTTAACTTTTTTAGAAACCGCCAGTTTTCCATACTGGTTTTACCATTTTACATCCCCACTGGCAATGTACTGTTTTCTTGTGTTGCTATTTCAGATAGTTGTTTAACTCTTTCTGGTCACCCAGCTTTTCATTTGTTCCTGTGGATGCTTTTTCCAACTGGACTTCAGCGTGCTCGTTGGAAGCAGAAGCCATATGTTAATCTCCTTTGGTCATCTGTGTTTCATATAGTCCTGAGCATGTAGTAGGCATTCAATACATATTTTTTGAATGATTATTCAACTGTTAGGTTGTCTGCAATATGCTTTATTTTTTTTAAGATTTTATTTATTCGAGAGACAGAGAGAGAGAGCACGAGTGGGAGTGGTGGGGCAGAAGGAGAGGGAGAAACAGGGCTGGATCCCAGGACCCCAAGATCATGACCTAAGCCTGAAAGCAGATGCTTAACTGACTGAGCCATCCAGGCACCCTCAACATACCATTTTTTTAAAAGCAGAATTCAGGGGCACCTGGGTGGCACAGTGGTTAAGCATCTGCCTTCGGCTCAGGGCGTGATCCCGGCGTTATGGGATCGAGCCCCACATCAGGCTCCTCCACTATGAGCCTGCTTCTTCCTCTCCCACTCGCCCTGCTTGTGTTCCCTCTCTCGCTGGCTGTCTCTATCTCTGTCAAATAAATAAATAAAATCTTTAAAAATAAATAAAAGCAGAATTCAGCATAAGGTTGGAATGTGCTCATTACAAAAGCCTGGAATGTGCTCATTTTAAGACACTAAGGCAGTATTTCTAATTATCTCCTCAACATCCTTTCTATTTTTCTTCATTATTAAGAAAAACAATGTGGGGCGCCTGGGTAGCTCAGTCGGTTAAGCGTCTTCCTTCGGCTCAGGTCATGACCTCAGGGTCCTGGGATCGAGTCCTACATCTGGCTTCTTGCTCAGAGGGGAGCCTGCTTCTCGCTCTCCCTCTCCCTCTCCCTCTCCCCCTCCCTCTCCCTCTCCCTCTGCCTGCTGCTCCCCCTGCTTGTGCTCTTTCTGTGTCAAATAAGTAAATAATACCTTAAAAAAGAAGAAGAAGAAAGAAAAGAAAGAAAAATGTGTTCAAACACTCAGCTTCCAGATCCCCTTGAAGCTATGGATAGCCACATAATGCCATTCAGGCTAGTGGATAAGTACAAGTTCCAGGCAGAGAAGATTCCAGGAAATTTATTAAATGGAGACTCAACTGGGATGCCTTCTGCATTTTGCGTGTTGACCTTTTCCTCCTAACCCCTTCCTCTTGCCCAGAATGCTGATAAAAGGGCAAAAGACGGAAAAGGCAGTAGCCATTTTGCAACATGAGGAAGGAAGCCACATGGTAAGGATATCAGAGGAAAGACAGAAGGAGTCTGGGTTCTGATGACATCATGCAGTGGACCTTAAGCCCCAGCCTAGCTCTAGATTACCCACTTCGCAATCCCAAATTGTGTGGAAATAGAAATACCGTGGCTATGCTCTTGTTACACACCACACAGCACAACCCTCAGTACAGGCACTTTACCTACCATGTTGCCCAAGTGACATTCCCCAAACACTGTCCTTGTTTTTCTTTCCTTTTTTTAAAGTTTTTTTTTATTTGAGAAAGAGAGTGAGAGAGAGAGAGAGATCAAGAGCAGGGGGGAAGGGTAGAGGGAGAAGCAGACGCCCCACTGAGCAGGGAACCCAACATGGGGCTCGATCCCAGGACTCTGGGATCATGACCTGAGCCGAAGAAAGGTGCTTAACCGACTGAGCCACCCAGGCGCCCTGTCCTTGTTTTTCTTGTGAATGTGTTACTAGCCCAGTTGAGGAACAAGTACGCTTGAGCAGGGCAGCTGGAAGTAGGTGGGTCCCAGGGACGTAATTTTTATCAGTGGCACTTTCTTCTGATACCAGGAAAAGAGATGAGTCATTTGCCATTATAGCATCGCTATTTTGTGGCCGGGAAAATTGAGGTTCAAAAGAACAAAACAGTCAGCTTAAGGCTGTAGATTACTTTCCCAGTTTATCTGTCCCTCCCACACTCCAGTCCTACAATTTTTCCTGGAATGTGCTCCCCCCTCCCAGTGTGCTAATCAAATGCATGTTTCCCTCTGTGTTGAAACCATTGTTTCTCAACCTTGGCATTGTTGACATTTGGGGCCCAACAGGTTTTTTGCTGTGGGGGGCTGTCTTGGGCACGGTAGGATTTTAGCAGCATCTCAGGCCTCCACTCACTAGATGCCAGAAACACACACACACCCTCCCCGTTATGACAACCAAAATTGTCTCCAGGCATTACCAATGGCTGCTGAGAGCTAAGATCTATTCCCCGCCCATTGAGAACCACGGCTCTAAACTCGTGCCAAACATCAGCCCACTGTGCACCTGCTTTGTTCCCATGCGGTCAGTCCTCCCAGCAAAACACCTGTGACACTTGGCCATTGACATTTACCTGCCTGGATCTCCATATTAGACCACAAGCTCCTTGAAGACAAGGACTACATCTGGCTCATCTTTATAATCCCGTTTATTGACTAAATAGATTTAAAAATGGTTCAGGAGAAGAATGAGAATAAAACTCAGGAGTTCTGGCTTTCTGATGCCATGATTTTGACGCTCCTTATTAAAGACTCATGTGTCCCCTTGCTCTGCTTGGTGTCATATCTTATAGATTCTAGCAAAAAAAAGTGTACTAATTATTCTTGTTCTAACACCATCTACACTGGAAAGGGAAAGCAAATGTTCTAAGACAACTTTTTATGATATGGGAAAGAGTGAAGAGCAAAGTTCTATATAATATTTTTGTTTCTTTAACGAAATCAAAGTTGTATCTCAGTCTTGCAGAGCGAGCTGTGTCCACCCCTTCCCCACTTCCAGTTTCCTCTGCCGTTGTCCTTTTACACGATCCAGGTACATCTGTTACAACTGAGAAACCAATCCCGGATGCACAGGGCTGGCTTCCCTACCCTCCAGAAATGAAGTCCTTTGGTTTGCCAGGACTAGTGATCTTAGTGCTTTTAATTTTATGGATATGTTTTTAAAGCAGGACGTTTACAAACCGTTTAAGTAATATTGAGACACGGAGCATGTGGACAGGAAATCCTCCTGGTCACGTTGACGAATGTTTCCTTCAATCCTGCGGCGGCCCACCCCTTTCTGGAGAAGAGTTGCAACACTTCCTGACTTTCAGTTGTGTGTATTAAGGTTCTAAGAAACTCAATACTCCTTTGGCTTCTGCAAAACGCTACAGTTCATTTGCCCAGTAAATTCAATGGGGCTAAAGGACACAACAACAAAAGGAAAAGATTTATTTGAAAAGTGCAAAGATATCACATGCCTCTCTTTTTCACTTGGCACTGATCCAGAGCAGTAAATGGCTCTACATTTGGTTTTGTGTCTCTAAAGAAAGCACAAACACTCTATTGTCGGTAACTTTATCAACACCAAGGTTCAAAGGCAGCAAGAGAAGCAAGTTTTATCTGACTCAAAAGGAGTTTAAGTGCTGCAGGCCCCCTTCATTAGTACTAGGAGAATAAGCATCAACTCACTAGTTTCACAAAATTTTAAATAAACTTTTTGGGGGCGCCTGGGTGGCTCAGTCTGCCTTCGGCTCAGGTCATGATCCCAGGGTCCTGGGGTCAAGCCCTACATCAGGCTGCTTCTCCCGCTCCTTCTGCCCCCCCTTCACCATCCCCCTCGTGCTCTCTCTCTCAAATAAATGAATAAAATCTTTTTAAAAAAAATAAATAACCTTTTTGTTTTGGCATGATTTTAGATTTACAGAAAAGATGCAAAGCCAGTACAGAGAATTGCCATCCACCCCCCTGCGTCCCCAGTGCCAGTTCCCCTAACATTCTCAGTCTCCATTACCAATAGCACGTTTGTCAAAGCTAAGAAACCGCCAACGACACCTTGCCATTAACTAAACTCTAGACTCTATTTGGGTTTCAACGCTTTTTCCCTTAATGTCCGCTTCCTGTTTCAGGATCCTGCCCTGTTTTTGGATTCCTTCGCTTCTGTGTGGGGTATCTATTTTTGCAAAATGTTTCATGACTAATTTCAGCAAATGACATTGATCTGAGGAGCTGAATCGACTCGAGTTCAACCTTCCCAGACACATACATATCCTGACTTTGCTTTGACTCCGAAGCAATAGTGATGGAATCCCTCCCCCTTCCATGAGGTGGCCTCGACCGTTAGGTGATGCTGTGAGCTTTTGCGTGACCCAGCTCAGAGGAGACTGGATTTGCTGAGAATGGCCTAGGGAAAGAAAGAAGAGAAGAGAAAGGAAAGGAAAAGAAAAGAAGAAAAGAAAGAAGAAAAGAAAAAAGAAAAGAAAAGAAAAGAAAAGAAAAGAAAAGAAAAGAAAAGAAAAAGAAAAATGGGGCACCTGCCGGGGCGGCTCAGTTGCTTAAGCGTCTGACACTTGGGCTCAGCTCAGGACTTGATCTCAGGGTTGTGAGTTCAACAACCGCCCCAAGATCATCTTTAGGCACTTTATTTCAAACCTTAGGTTCTTTAAGTTGTCTTTGGATTCAGACTTCAATTCCTCTTTTTTATTTATAGCTGACTTTATACATTTAATATTCATGTGGGAAAAGACAGCAAACTGTATCATTTCTGTTCTCTTATAAACTTTTTTTTTCTTTTTCATGAAAACAGCCAAGATTTATGTGGTTCCAAGAGCCAGCTGGGTAAAATATAGAAGAAACTCTGGTTTGGTGAATAAAGGGAATATGAGAAGAGAAAAGCTTTAAAAGAGGAGGAAGAAATAGAATTGTGTTTGCTTCAAAGAACTTCAGGGCAGAGGCCGTCCATCTTCCGTTTGTAGACTCTGTAAGAATGGTCATTCCAGCCTGGGGGACGGCGGGGGGGAATAGGGGCCTTGGCTTATGAAATGGAGGTTTTCAGCTCTCACACATACTCGTTAGATAACCTTGGACAAGGTGCTTAACCCTTCTGGGCCTCAGTTTCCTTGTCAGTAAAACGAGAATGAAGTGTTGACCAAGATAATGTGTTGAACACCGTGCCTGACGCGGAGCGAGCGTATGATATGTGTGTGAGGTGTTATAGTTACGGCGGGCCGGCCCCCCAGCCCCACCTGGCATTCCCATATTCTCTCTAGCCTACCGTTAATCTCACCCTTCCTTCCATCTTTTTTTTTTTTTTTAAGATTTTATTTATTTATTCGACAGAGATAGAGACAGCCAGCGAGAGAGGGAACACAAGCAGGGGGAATGGGAGAGGAAGAAGCAGGCTCCCAGCAGAAGAGCCTGACGTGGGGCTCGATCCCAGAACGCTGGGATCACTCCCTGAGCCGAAGGCAGACGCTCAACCACTGTGCCACCCAGGCGCCCCATTCCTTCCATCTTTTGGTATTTGGTAACCAAGAAGTTTGACAGGTCCCAGAAGGCTAAGCAGAACAACTAAGAGTCCAAGTCTTTAAAATCTATGTTGAAGTATAAAATTCAGTCACTAGTCTTAAGCAGGGAGAGAGTCCACAAAGCAGGAAAAATGTCACAGCAATGAACACCAGGTGAGTTTTCCCCACTTACTCCCTCCCCAACCCTGAGAACAAAATGCCCCCTTGACCCCTGGGTGGGCCAGACCCAAACAGGCTGCCCATGATCTGCCCTGTTAGTGTGACCTGGGATAACATTTCCAGCAGAGGGCTGCCAACATTTGCTGAGCACACAGACCCGTGACCCATGGTGAGGTTGGGGGTTGAGTTTGGCTTACGCCATAGCTGGGGGTTGGTGGCTTGTGAGGCTGTTCTGCACAGAACAGGTGAGCGAGGCTGTGTGGTCTGGGGAAAAGGAAGGGTTTTTTTGTTTTTGTTTTTAAAGATTTTTATTGGGGTGCCTGGGTGGCTCAGTTGATTGAGCGTGGCCCTTTGGATTGGGTCATGATCCCAGGGTCCTGGGATCGAGTCCCGCATTGGGATCCGTGCTCAGCGGGAAGCCTGCTTCTCCCTCTCCCTCTGCCTGCTGCTCCCCCTGCTTGTGCTCTCTCTCTGTTAAATAAATAAACAAAATCTTTAAAAAAAAAGGTTTTCACTTATTTGAGAGAGAGAGCGAGAGAGCAAGAGGAGGGGCAGGGGAGAGGGAGAAGCAGACTCCATGCTGAGCAGGGAGCCCAACGCGGGGCTGGACAGGACTGGGAGAGCATGACCTCAGCCAACGGCCGACGCTCAACCAATTGAGCCACCCAGGTGCCCCGAAGAAGAAATTTAAAATGGGACCCTGTGCTTTTGTACAAGACACAATCATGTTCTGTACTTTCCAGCATACAGTTCCAGAACTATGCAGTTGATCATAGTCTTTAAGACCTACAGTGTTTTCCTCCAAATACTTCTTGTCGTCTGTACCTGTGGCAATCTGCAGCCTCTTGGGGAGCTGAGCAGTAGGGGACCCACCACTGCACTAGAGAGCTGGGGAGGCTGGTGGTTAGCGCTTGGCACTGCTGGGTGACCCAGAATAAGCCAGGAAGCTCTTCAAAAGCTTCCTTTTGTTGTCGTTGTGGTTTGTTTTTACCAGAAGAGGCAGGAACGTGCAGGAAAGCAACCTAGCGGGGTACCCAGAAGCCTGGAAGGAGCTTCTCTCATTTAGCTCCAGGCTCCAGAGCAATGCAGACCACGTGGCCTGAGCCCCTCTGATTTCACTTGAGGAAGTGCAGCCTTGATATCTAAAGGAACAAACGGCTGCTGGTGAGCTCGCCCTCGCTGGCACGCGGGGAAGGCTGGGTAGGTGACCAGAGCACACACTGATCAGTCTCTGAGCCCGCCCAGGGGCAGCTCTGTACGGAGACAGGTGCAGCCCCTGAAGGAATGAACTCTAATCCCCACAGATACATACTAGGGGGCAGGGGGCCTTTTGTTATTTTTTATTTTTATTTTTTAAAAATTTTATTTATTTGAAAGAGAGAGCAAGAGAGCACAGGCGGGGGGAGTGGCAGGGGGAGAGGGAGAAGCAGCCCCACTTGGGGCTCGATCCCAGGACCCCAAGACCACAACCCCAGCAGAAGGCAGATGCCCAACCAACTGAGCCACCCGGGTGCCCCAAGGGCGTTTTCAGATTCACCTTCCAGGGGACCAGATGACTTTGCAGCTCAAAGGGTCTGTGAGTCTGACTTTTTCTTATCTTCTGGAACAGATAAAGGAGTAAAGAAGATAGCTGTCCTGGGTTCAGCTCTGGATGGCAATGACGTTTCTCAGTTGAAGTGTTCCATCCCGGTCTAGAAAGATCAGAATTGCTCGGGCTTGCAGGAAGTGGATTGTCTGAGTCTAAGTTTTACTTGAAATTTTTTTGGGAAAAAATTGACAACAAAGTTTTCTAAGAGAACTCCCTCATCTTGATCAACCAAGTGTACTCCCCCCTCCAGTTTCCAGCAAGAAGAAAGAGAACAATTTGCCTTTGTATCGACTTGAGGTTCTCCTGAAAATCTCCACCCTACACTGTGTTCAACAATTTGCATTCAATGATTTTTACTTGGTTGCTGGGAGCAATATACTGTTATTTCCAACATCGTGACCAGATCCACTGCCAGAAAACCCCGGGGACTCTGGGCTACCTTTGCCTTGCTCTCAAGGGAGCAGAACCTGGGAAAGCAAAGGGATAAGTAATTCCAATGCAGCGTAACTGCATTCAGCCCTGTGGCGGGACTGAGGAGCAAGGGCCATAAGCAAAGGCTTCATAAAGGAGATGTTTGCATGGGCTTTGAAGGATGAGTAGGAGTTTGCCCAAGATTTAGCTTTTCTTTTACCCTGGACCCTTCTCCCTGCTGGAGAAGCTAAATGTCACCTGGCCCCTGAGAAAGAAAAGCGGTAATAGTTCATCTGATGCTGAAGAAGATCTGAAACTAACACAAAACAGATATTCAACCTGTAACATCTGCTAACATGCTCAGAGCTAAGGGTATGGAAAGATCCTTCTGAATTTCTGTACACTTATTTTAACTCTCCCAGGACACCCCTTGCTCCTCCCCTCCCCTTATCCTCAGCACTCCTGAGATGTCCTTAATATTTCTCATTTAACCAATAGCTTTTCTTTTAAACTGGAGGCAGGACTCTTCTCTCCTGCCATCCTCTCAGGTCACAGGGTCACAGTAACGCTTCCCCCGACGCGCTCCAGCCTCCCAGCTAGCTCTCACTTGTGGTCCACAATTCCAGGTCTCTGAGCTCTGACTTCAGCTACGACCCTCGCCAAAAGGAAAAAAAAAGAAAAGAAAAAAAAGGAAACAGCTAGTCAGAATGTCCTCTCCTTCCTGAATTTCTTTTCTTTCTTTCTTTCTTTCTTTCTTTCTTTCTTTCTTTCTTTCTTTCTTTCTTTCTTTCTTCTTTTGATTGAGGGCCATCTTTATTGGAAGGAAATACTTTATGTATGATTTCCTTCCTCTCTTCTCCTCCCTCCCCTCACCACTGCTGCCCTTCCTCTCTTCTTTTCCCTTCTCTCCTCTTCTCTTCTCTTTTCTTTCTCCCTTCCCTAATTTCTGATTCTACTCCTGCAGTGGGTGTGAAAGGCATCCTACCCCCAGGGTGTTAAAATATGTATATTTTTAAACCTAAAAACAAAACAAAACAACCCCCCCAAAAAAAACTGGAGGCAGGAATATGAGAGAGAGAACATGGGGGAGCATTTCTCGCCACCCCCACCCCCATCCTACCCTTGTTCGGCCTTAAATTCTGCAGTCACTCCCTCTCCCTGTTCCTGCTCTGCCTCTTTCTCTAAAGCAGCCAGAGGGGACTTGGGGGTGACTTGCGTCACTCTCCCTTTGAGTCCCAGGGAGAGGCTAGCTCTGGGGGCCAGGAGTTGGCACAGGAGCTCAGGGCTCCCTCGACCGAGCCTGCCTCCTGGCTTTGCACAGGGAGGTAGCTGACCTTTTCTATTTCACCCTGCTTTTTTCTCTGCGCCCCCACTTGGCTTGGCAACCATAAATCAGCAGTTTCCTCCTTGGCATTTCTTAAATGTGGCCCGCTTAAGTGAAAAGGTCAAGAGCAAGAGGCCCCGTGGACTTTGAAACGTTCCGGCTTGCCTTCTGGCCTCGGCCACTGGCTTGACAGGTCCCGCGGGCTCTCCTGGGAGAGAGCACAGCTGATGAAATCCGCGATCCCAGGAGGCCCTGAGCCCTCCCTCCCTCCTCCCTTCCCGAAAGTGCCCTTGTTTGCGTATCCGGGTTCCAGAACAGGAACGTCCTGTTGGAAATCGATCAGGGAGGTAACGTTACTGATTGAGAGGATTTGCTTGGAGCTGAAGGCAGCCGCCTCCCTGAGAAAGACAGAACCTGTTTTTACTGATTAAATCTCCCCTGTTTGTTCACTTTCTACTTCTTAAAGTTTTTAGAACCTTTTTCCAGGATGAAGCCAGGTGATAGGAAACCAGAGTAGCTACGGACATCAAGCCTTGTTTTTGTCCTTCTTACACTAAAGCTCCTTATATTGTCAAGGAAACAAGCTCGAGGATGTGCGGAATAAGCCAACAGTAGGAGTGACAGCCGATGAGAATGGGGTGCTGCGCCCGGCAGTGGCACATCCCTTCTCTCTTTCCTGTAGGGTAGGAACTGGCTCCATCTCTCCGAGGAGGAGGAGAGGTGAGGCCCAAGGTCACGTCATTAGTCAGTGGGTGAACTGGGATTTGAACCAAGATCAAATCAGGTACTGCCCGATTCCTGGAGGTTGCACAGGCAGAAGAAGGACCCAGGCCTGGCTCACTGCTTGGAGGCCGTGAGGCTTCCGAGGCGACCCCTGCTTTCAGTGATTTGCATTTTATTAGATAGAAACTGAAAACTGAAGTCAAGGTGTCTGAAACCAGCAAAAGAACGTTCCTTTCAGTCTCTGTGGCCATTCCTTGGTTGGGGAGTAGCCTGGTGGGGCCGAGGTAACATTTACTGTGCAAACAACAGCCTGGGAGCCAGGCAGGGCCCACACCTAGAGGAGTAAATAGCCCCGGGAGGCCCAGGCAGGGCATGCAAGGGCCCCAGGGAGGCCTTGCTAGGAGAGACAGCTAGGAGAATGTGCCCAGGGGCCAGAAGCCAGGAGCCCAGAGCCCTGGTCCTGGTGCTGCCATTATTATTATTTTTATTTTTTAAAGACTTTATTTGTCAGAGAGAGACACTACAAGCAGGGGGAGTGGCAGGCAGAGCAGGCAGCAGGAGAAGCAGTCTCTGCACCGAGCAAGGAGCCCGATGCGGGACTCGATCCCACAACCCTGGGATCATGACCTGAGCTGAAGACAGACACTTCACCGACTGAACCACCCAGGCGCCCCATGGTGTTGCCATTATTCACACACGTGCTTCTCTGTTCCTCATCTTGAGGCAGAAGAACTTGGCTTGATGAGGTCATGGTCCAGTCTGGCCACAGGGGGCAGTTTGACTGGGGCTGTGTGGCCTAGCGGTTGGGCAGGGGAGGGTAGAGTCCAGTTACAAACTCTGTGACTCTAGACAAGTCCTTAACTTTTCAGAGACTGATTTCCTATCATGCATCTAAGAATCATAGTAGAACCCACCCCATAGGGTTGTCAAGACATTAAGTTAGAATGCCCAGCAGAATTCTAGAATATAGTGGCATGACCACAAGGAGCAAAGGGTCCTTTCCTTTGACTTTGTTTTGGTGGGGAAATTGAAATTCAATTAAAGCAAAAGTTAACACTAGAAGAAGGAGGAGGAGGTGGTGGTGGAAGTAGAGGGGGAAGAGAAGGAGGAAGAGAAGAAGTTAGAAGTTATAGTTGATATCTAGGGGGCATCTGGGTGGCTCAACTGGTGAAGCGTCTGCCTTCGGCTCAGGTCATGATCTCGGGGTCCTGGGATCGAGCCCCTTGTCGGGCTCCCTGCTCAGTGGGGAGTCTGCTTCTTCCTCTCCCTCTGCTCCTCCGCTCTGCTCATGCTCTCTCTCTCTCTCTAATACATTTTTTAAAATATCTTAGAAGTTACAGTTAACATCTTCCAGTGAAAGCTTAGTTCCGTTCTCCTACCTAGGAAACACCACGTTGGGAATTATTAGCGAGTCTCTAATTCCGCAAATATTCACTGAATGCTTGGCAGCTGTGGGGCTTTTCACTAGTTCTGTGGATCATAAGAAGATATTTACACATGACCCTTTTCCCAAAGAACCCCCCCGTCCAGGAGGAGACACCCACACAAATAACTATGAACGAGAAGTAACAGTGTCGTGCGGGGATCAGGGCTGTGCTCTGATGTTTCAGGAGGTTCCCCAGAGGCCCAGACACAGCAAGACTCCCGGGAGAACGTGGACTTTGGGGGCCACGTAGAGGATATTTTCAATCCCAACCTTGACACCAATCTTGGACAATTGACATCACTTCTCTGAGCGATTTCCTCCTCTCGTGATGATTAATTTAATGAGTCAATTTAGCTAAGCTGTAATAGCCAGGTAATCTATTAAACAGTAATCCAGGTGTTTCTCCGGAGGTGTTTTGTACACGCAGTTAACATCTACGAAAGGAGAGCCTCTCAGTGGGCCTCACCCAATCAGTGAAAGGCCTTAAGGGCGAAAGTAAGGTTTCTCTAAAGAAGAAGAAATTTCACCTATGGATTGGGGCGTTGGCTCCTGCCCTAAGTTTCCAGCCTGCCAGTCTGTGCCAAAAATTTCAAACATGCCAGCCCCACAATCATATAAGCCAATTCCCTGAGATAAAGCACGTGTATGTAGATCATAGAACATATGTATAGTGGGTACATACGACATGGGATTATGTCGTATACATACACATATGCTGTATGATCTATGCATCCTGTATCACATGTCTGTCATGTATGTAAAGCTGTCCTCCTGGTTCTGTTTCTCTGATAGTGAGCAAGCAGAACTGCTACTTCTCTTTCCCTTCCTTGACTGTCCCCGGCATTATCTATCCCCTGTTCCTCTCAGTTCCCCGACACCTCGTCATGACGGCACAGAACTTGGAGCCGGCAGTACCTCTAGGGGCTGTGTAATTCACCCTCCTCTATGTAGAGATGAAGATAATCAGATGGAGAAGCCAAGCGATTTGTCCCGGATGTCAAAGACCATATGGAAGGTATGGGGCTAACATTCAGGGCTGCCTTGCAAGGCTGGTATAGAGTGAGGCAAGAGAGGCACTTGCCTTGGGTGCAAAATGTAAGGGGTGTCCCAAAAGTCAGTAATCAAGATGAAAAATTTTGATGCGATATTTTTTAAAAATCTAAATTAATGCAAAAAATCTGTGATGCACAAAGTATCACATTTTTTAAAGCTTTTAAAAAAGATTTTATTTAGGGGCACCTGGGTGGCTCAGTTAGTTAAGCGTCTGCCTTCGGCTCAGGTCATGATCCCAGGGTCCTGGGATGGAGGCCCACATCGGGCTCCCTGCTCAGCAGGAAGCCTGCTTCTCCCTCTCCCTCTCCCACTCCCCCTGTTTGTGTTCCCTCTCTCGCTGTGTCTCTCTCTGTCAAATAAATAAAATCTAAAAAAAAAAAGATTTTATTTATTTGAGAGACAGCAGGCAGGAGCAGGGGGAGAGGAGCAAGGGAGAGGGAGAAGCAGACTCCCCGTTGAGCAGGGAGCCTGATGTGGGACTTGATCCCAGGACGCTGGGATCATGACCTGAGCCAAAAGGCAGATGCTTAACCGACTGAGCCACCCAGGCGCCCTCACATTTTTTTTTTTAATTTTTATTTATTTATTTATTTATTTTTAATTTATTTATTCGACAGAGATAGAGACAGCCAGCGAGAGAGGGAACACAAGCAGGGGGAGTGGGAGAGGAAGAAGCAGGCTCCTAGCAGAGGAGCCTGATGTGGGGCTCGATCCCATAACGCTGAGATCACGCCCTGAGCCGAAGGCAGACGCTTAACCGCTGTGCCACCCAGGCGCCCCCCTCACATTTTTTTTAAAGCTCCATGCCCAACATGGGGCTTGAACTCATGACTCTGAGATTAAGAGTCACATGTTCTACCAAGTGAGCCAGCCAGGTGCCCCACAAATATCATATTTTTAAATAAAGAAGGATCATTATTGTTGGGTTTTCCTTTTGCCGCAGGCGCTGACGTGGTCAGCACGGTGCGGTTGGTGTCTGGTGGCGTCTCTGCATTAGACGTGGCATCGCATGCCACCCACGGTGTTCGTTATAACTGTGCGTGTGGTTTCCTCTGCCCGTCAAAGCCTCTCATAGGTGGCCAACTGCCCCCGTGTGTCCAGGACTGAGTGGTTTCCCAGAACTCAGGACATTTGGCGGGATACACTGAGATCATCCCAGCAAACCAGGACGGTTGGTTGTCCTATCACAGAAGGAAGCAGGGACCAGATCGTAGGCACATTTGTACCCCTGGGCCACTTGGTTACACTGAGTAATGATTATCGATCAAATTTGCCTTTCTGGCGGAGTACTTGGCAGGCACTCAGTGCATCCCTCATCAGTGGCTTATCTGAGGCACAGAAAGGCTCCCAGTGACTTGGCCAGGACCCACTGGCAAATCCCGGCGCTCCAGCCCCAAGCCTGTTGGCCTCCCCAGTGTCCTGCCTACTGCTGCTAGTCCAGAACCATCCTCTGAGATTCCTGAGATACGAATCCATCTTGTGTAACCAGTGAAGGCTTATTTGCCTAAAATCTGCCCAGGAAGCTGCATCTCGCCCCGCCTTTTTTTTTTTTTTTTTTTTTTTAACAAGCAGATACTCTGCCTTTCGAAACTTTCTGTGCCTTAGACACAAATGGGCATTTTGTTTCAAGGATCATTATATCATGCCTTCAGCTAAGGACAGACATAGGAATGTTCTAGGCAGGCTGCTTAACAAGGCTAGCTCTGTCACCTGGATCAAGACCCCTGACTGCTTTGGCTCTGAGTGTCCTCAATGACCAAATGAAAGGCTTGGACTCATTGCTCTGGGACATAGCAGGGTGCCTCTGTGACCATTAGTATCGTCATCTATGAAGTTGGCATCCTACCTTTTAAGGTATTTGTGAGGATTAAACAAGGTAATGTATAGAAACCACTTTTCACAGTTCTGTGTGGGAGGTCTTTTATTTGTTTCCCTTCTCTCTAGTTCTCCTCTGAGTCTAAAATGCAGTAATTTTATGATTCCACTTTTACAGTCGGTAGGACAGATAATTCACTCATTTATTCATTCCTTTATTCCAAAATGTCTTATTGTTCACCTGCGGCGTGCCAAGCATAGACCCAAGGTGCTGAGGATATGGCGGTGAGCAAGGACCCTGTTACAAAACATCAGAAATTATCTAAAAAACTCCCTGCAATCCAAGAAAAGATCTACCCCCAAAACTCACAAAACCCCAATGATAAAGTGCACCCACAAGTCAGAAACCATCCCTATTGACTGTTTCAAATGAGTTCTGAGTAGGTGCTCGTTAACAGGTGGTCACAGTTCTCCCCAGTGGCTGCTAGTCTTGTATTTAAAACACCTGCTGCTGTTTGCAGGTTCCTAACATTTACTTTGGTCTTTATGTCAATGCCATTTGAAGCAGGAGCCAGCTGTGGGGCCTTTCTCTTTCAACATTGCCACTGAATTGTGCTTTGTCCACAGGAAAATAAACACCGCTTGCATAGATAGATAGCGCCTCGGCAACCTTCAAGACGGATTTGAGCAGGGACCTTCTGCTCAGGACGGAAACGTAGGCTTCGTCTTGATGGCGTAAGAAATGCTGTCCTTCGTGGCTTCATCATTTGGCTTAATTTTACTTTACCTAGTGTTGTTTTCGTCTTCCTCCCTTTCTTTGCAGCCCTTTTTTGTAATTCCTCTTTACTTGTGGGATTTCACCAGACAGTTGAGAACTGATGAACCGTAGATAGGAAAGGTTAGACGGAAAGCAGATTACTGGTTGCCAAGTGCTGGGGGTGGGGACGAAGCCAGAGAGTGACTACCGAATGGCGATGGCGTCTTCTCTCAGGGAAGTGATGCAAATGTTTTGGAACTAGATGGAGGCGGTGGTTTCACAACACCGTCAATGTACTAAATGCCACTGAATTGTATACTTTAGGCTATGTGAATTTCACCTAAATAAAAAACAAAACATTGTGATAAGTGAAAGAAGCCAGATTCAACAGAGTGTAATCTGTATGAATCTGTTTATAGGAAGTTCAAGAACAGGCTAAACTAATCTATGGTGATAGAAATCAGAAAAACGGTTGCCATGGGGGTGGGGAGGAAAAAAGCCCGAGAGAACTTTCTGGGGTGATGGAAATATTCTACATCTTGTTTTGGGCAATGGTTACAGAGTATATACAATTGTCCTAAAGTGTCAAATTGTATGTTAAGATCTGTGCATTTTTTTAAAAGATTTTATGTAGGTATGTACTTATTTATTTAGAGCATGAGAGAGCAGGGGGAGGGGGAGAAGGGGAGGGAGAGAGAATCTCAAGCCGACTCCCTGCTGAGCGCGGAGCCTGACACAGGGCTCGATCTTACGACCCTGAGATCATAACCTGAGCTGAAATCAAGAGTCGGACTTAACGGACTTACTTAACGGACTGAGCCACCCCGGCACCCCAAGATCTGTGCATTTTGATATTGATATTAATTCTACCTCATTTAAAAAATAAAAATGGAAAAATTTTTAAGTTGAAAAAGCAAAGGAAAAATGAATATCCTAGGGGGAAAAAAAAGGCAAAGGATCTGGCAGCGTCCAGTTCAGGTGTCCCTGGAGCCTTGATGTGTTACTCTGAGGAACTATCTTCTGGTATTTCATTGTTTTACGAACATAGTTTTTGGAGGGGAGGAGGTCGCACTATTACTCGCGGGCTTCTGGCTTTTGTACATTTTATTTCTGGTAACTTCCCATACTTTGGGCTAAAGGAGCCTGGTCTCAAGCCATGACCATGTGTTGTCGTGCCTCGGTTTGGCGGTCAGGTGTTCTGGATTTGCTTCCTACCTGGTTCGACTCTTGCCTCATCTATTTGCCTTGGGCTCTTGGTAGTTGTGTGACTTTGGGCAAGTCGCTTAACCTCTCAAGGCATGACTTCCGCCTGGGGTAAAAGCAGGGGTGCAAACTCCCTAGCAGTGCTGTCGTGAGGGCTGACCGAGCCAATGCCTGGGGCCTGGACAGGGCAGAGAGAGCGTGGCTGGGTGAGTGGGATTGCCAAACACAGGATGTCCAGTTACATTTGAATTTCAAATAAACAACAAATAATTTTTAGTATACGATGGCTATGAATTGAATGTTTGAGTCCCGTGAACCCTCCAAATTCATACATTGAAGCCTAACCCTCAGTGTGGCTGTATTTGGAGGAAGTGATTAAGGTGAAATGACACCTAAGGGTGAGGCCCTGATCCAACAGAATTCGTCTTCAGAGGAAGAGACTCCAGAGAGTATTCACTTGTTCCCCCTGCGCCCCCCGCCACCCCGCACAAAGAGGTCATACGAACACATAATGAGAAAGTAGCTTCACGCAAACCAGGAGGAGAGCCCTCATCAGAAACCGAATTGACTAGAGCCTTGATCTTGGACTTCCCAGCCTCCAGAACTTTGAGACCCAGCCAAACCCACTAATCAAGTGTCAGGATGGAATAAAGAATTTCTTCAAACATTCGAGGACTCACAGAATGGGAGAGAAAATGTGCAAATCTGTATCTGATAAGGGACTTGTATATAGAATATATAAACAATTATAATTCAATAATAAAAAGACAAATGACTCAATTAAAAATAGGTAAAGGATCTGAGTCAATGTTTCTCCAAAGAAGACATACAAATGGTCAAAAAGCACAGGAAAAGATGCTCGACACCATTAGTCATTAGGGAAATCAAATCAAAAGCACCACGAGATACCACTTCACACCCACTAGGCTATAATAAAAAAGACATAATAACAAGTGTGGCTGAGATAGAAATTGGAACCAACCCTCACGACAGTGCTACTAGGTGCCGCATTTAAAATGGTGCAGCTGCTTTGGAAAACAGCCTGTCAGTCTCTCAAAACAAGAAACACAGAGTTACCCTATGACCTAGCAGTTCTACTCCCAGGTACACCCAAGAGAAATGAAAACACGTCTGCACAAAAACTTGTACATAAATTTTCTTTCTTTCTTTTTTTCTTTTTAAAGATTCTATTTTAGGGACATCTCGGTGGCTCAGTTGGGTAAACATCTGCTTTCAGCTCAGGTCATGATCCCAGAGTCTTGGGATCAAGTCCCTGTTGAGTTCNNNNAGGAAACCTGCTTCTCCCTCTGCCTGCCGCTCCCCCTGCTTAAGCTCTCTCCCCCTCTCTCTCTGGCAAATAAAAATAAAAATTAAATCTTAAAAAATAAATAAATAAAAGGGGCGCCTGGGTGGCTCAGTCATTAAGCGTCTGCCTTCGGCTCAGGGCGTGTTCCTGGCGTTCTGGGATCGAGCCCCGTATCAGGCTTCTCCGCTAGGAGCCTGCTTCTTCCTCTCCCACTCCCCCTGCTTGTGTTCCCTCTCTCGCTGGCTGTCTCTCTCTGCCAAATAAATAAATAAAATCTTTTAAAAAAATAATAAAACACTAAAGATTCTATTTTATTTTAGGTAAAAATTTTTATTTATTTATTTGACACAGAGAGAGAGCACACAAGCAGGGGCAGTGGCAGGCAGAGGGAGAGGGAGAAGCAGTGGGAGCCTGATGCGGGGCTTGATCCCAGGACCCTGGGACCATGACCTGAGCTGAAGGCAGACACTTAACCAACTGAGCCACCCAGGTGCCTCTGAAGATTTTATTTATTTATTTATTTATTTTTTAAAGATTTTACTTATTCATTTGTGAGAAAGAGAGGCAGGGAGAGCACAAGCAGGGGCAGAGGCAGAGGGAGAAGGAGAAGCAGATTCCCTGCCGAGCTGGAGCCTGACATGGGGCTCGATTCCAGGACTCTGGGATCGTGACCTGAGCCAAAGGCAGACACAATCATCCGAGCCACCCAGGAGCACCTATTTTATTTTATTTTTTTAAAGATTTACTTGTTTATTTGAGAGAGAGAGAGAGAGAGCAGTGGGGAGGGAGAGAGGGAGCAGGAGAGAATTGTAAACAAACTCCAAGCTGGGCGCAGAGCCTGACTCGGGGCTCGATCTCCGGACCCTGAGATCAGGACCTGAGCTGAAACCAAGAGTCAGACGCTCCACCAACTGAGCCACCCAGGCCCCCCTAAGGATTTTATTTTTAAGTCATCTCTACAGCCAATGTGGGGCTTGAACCCACGACCCCAAGATCAAAGGAGCATGCTCTACCGACTGAGCCAGCCAGGTGCCCCTGCACACAGATTTTCATAGCGGCATTATTCATGATAGCCAAAAAGTAGAGACAACCCAACCTCCGTTAAATAAGGAATGGATGAATAAATTTGGCATATCCGTATAATGGAATACTATTTGGCAATAAAAAGAATTGAAAGCAAGGACTCGAGATATTTGTACATGTATGTTCACAGCAGCATTATTCACAAATAGCCGAAAGGTGGAAGCAACCCAAGTGTCGGTCAAAGGATGAATGGCTAAGTAAAAGGTGGCATCTACATACGATGGAATATTGTTCAGCCGTTAGAACGAAGGATAATCTGATACAACAAGAATGAACCTTGAGGACATCGTGCTAAGTGAAATAAGCCAGAGTATGATTCCACTGATAGGAGGTACCTAGAGGAGCCAAGTTCACAGACGCAGAGAGTAAAACGATGATTGCCAGGGCCTCAGGGGAGGGAGCATAGGGAGCTGTTTGAGGAGTACAGAGTTTCAGTTTTACAAAATGAAAAGAGCCCTAGAGGTGGATGGTGGTGATGTTTGCACAATGATGTGAATGTACTTAACATTGCTAAACTACACACTTAAAAATGTTTAAGATGGTAAATCTTATGTTATGTGCATTTCACCGTGATTATGGATGAATGAATGAAGTACTGATACACGCTACAGCACGGGTGACTCTTGCACACTTTATGCTGCGTGAAGGAGGCTTGTCACAAAGGGCCACATATTCTGTGATTCCATTTATATGAAATGTCTGTGACAGGCAAGTTTATAGAGACAGAAAAGTGGTTGCCAGGGGCTGAGGTGTTGGTACGGTGGGAGGCTTTAGGAGGGTAATTTTATATGTCAAGCCAGTTAATTGTATGGAATGTGATTATATTGAAATTAAGCTGTTAATAATGTATGTTGAATACGTTTTTAAAAGTAAAGGCCGGACGTACTTCATGAGAATAAGGAAATATTCCGAGAAGGGAAGGAATGGGATCCAGGAAACGGGTTCCCACATAGGATGGGATTGGTTTAAACGGAATCTGAGGAGAAAGGTGGTGTCACAGGCCAAGAGAGCAAACAGTCTGCATTGGGGCAGGAGGGCTCTAGATAGGAATCTAAAAAAAGATCTACTAAATGTTTGGTAAAAAACAAAAAACAAACAAACACACACAAAAAAACAATAGATACGCAGAAAAGTAAGGCAATGAAAAAGCAAGGCGCTATTAATTACAGGAAAAACAAAAAGTTGTAAAAGAAAAAGTTTAATTATCATATACTATGCATCTCAGCTGTGAATAATGACATCATTATAACAGAGCACACCATTAATAAAAATGGTGACATAAAATATATTGGGAGAATGAGGGGAAGTGGAAGTGGTTGTGAAAAGAGAATTCCTCATGTGGAAGTCAACTAATGGAGTCAAAGATTGATAACTGAGATAGAGCAATGTAAGGTTATTATTTAGAAAAATGGAGACGACGTGGGGCACCTGGCCGGCTCAGTCGGTGGAGCACGAGATACTTGATCTTGAGGTTGTGAGTTCGAGCCTCATATTGGGTAGAGATTATTTAAAAATAAAATCTTTTAAAAAAAAGAAAAAAGAAAAATGGAGATGACATAACAGGAAGGTAATAGCAAAGAAGTTTGCTGAGGAGTCACTGAGGAGTGAGATTGGGGAGACGGGAGGGGGAGAATAGGCAACCTGCATTTTGTTGTAAGCGTTTTAATAATTTCATTCATTCATTCATTCATTCATTTAATTATTTAAGAAAGAGTACACGTGTGCATGTGCCAGCAGGAGGAGGGGCAGAAGGAAAGGGAGAGAGAATTCCAAGCAGACTCCAGGCTGAGCACGGAGCCTGACGTGCAGGTCAACTCAGGGCTCAATCTCACAACGCTGAAATCATAAACTGAACTGAAATCCGAGTGGGTCACCTAACCGACTGAGCCACCAAAGTGCTCCTGTTGTAAGCCTTTTAAATCTGCCTTGACTAAAAACAAAACAAGCTATATGCACACCTTTTTAAGTATATTTGAACTAATCTCTACATCCAACGTGGAACTCGAATTCACAACTCCGAGATCAAGAGTCGTGTGCTCTAGGGAGCCAACCAAGTGCCCCTTCAATATATTGTAAAAACTGGAAACCTAGAACCTATGGAACTCTTTTGCATGCCCATTTCCTATTCGGGAAACACAGGTTTAAATTTAGAGCTCAGAGCACCTAGAAGGAGGAGACAAATGGGACAACTGGAAGAGTTGTCAGCAGAGGATATTTTCCTCCACCTTCCCATCTGTGTCTAATGCCTGGGGCCTCCTACAGGAACCAGGCCACCAGGCCTCTTTTCTTGCCACCCTTCACCCTCTAAGGTTATGGATTCCAGTGGTAACCCCCAGAACGCTCTTGCCCTCCAACCCCTCTATTTCTGGGAATCTTTACAGCACTGCTTCCCAAACTTGTTGGCCCATCTTGCTCGCTCTCAGGTACCCAGCCTTGGCTTCCCATCAGATTCTTGCCCAACACCTACTTTCCTGAACTTGACACTTGGGACTTTCCCTGGTTTTCCTTACTCGGGCTCAGGCTCTAGTTCCTCTGACACTCCACACCCCACAGCTGCAGGCCACCCCACCCTCAGCCCAACCCTTGGAACCCTGGCCTGGAAAAAACCCAGGATCCACCTGCACAACCAGGAGGAAACGTCACGCCAAGGGAATTGCCACATGCGTTCCTAGGCTCAGGCTCCCCACTGTGACTGGGGAGAAATTATTCCTATTGCGAAGGTTCAAGCAGTAAGAACCGTGACTGGCACAGGGTAGCCTGGAGGAAATTATTAGGTAAAGAAACACTGAAATAGAATTTCGAGCAATGCCAAGAAACAGCAGCAGATAGCTGGCTTGGTGTGGGTGAGGGCAGCAGAAGTGAGTGAAGGTTTCTAGAAGCAAAAGCCAAGCAGAAAGTTTTAGATTTCAACAGTTCTGAAGGAAAAAACACAACAAAACAAAACACAGCTGTGTCTATAACTGGATGGTCTTCAGCGCCCATCTCTGGGGCCACAGCCAGAGACACAGACACTCACCATCTTTAAGGGCGAAAAGAAGGACTATATTCATCCAGGATTCCTCTTCGTCTTTGCTCTCCCTTGCCTTTCAGAACGTCCCCAGTCCCCTGGGGCAGGTCTGAGCTTTCTGGTGAACCCCTCAATCGTGCCTTGACCTTCAGTGGGCTACAAGACGTTTGCTTTACTTTCTCTAGAACCGAATTCCCATATGTTTGTACCGTCCCGACGGTCCAACTATTTAGGAATTAATGTCACTATTTCGCTGGGGAAATTCCGACTGACTCTGAGCTTCCTTGATTTCACGACTCTTTTATCAACATCTTTTCATTTCATTATTAATTAAAAAAAAAAAAAGAGCTTCTAAATGTAACGCGCATGACTGTGTTTAACTTCTGCAGGCACTTTAGCTTGTTTATGTCCAGAAACGCCGCTTGGGGGGCTGGGAATCTTTAAACCACATTTAGATATTTGACTTGGATCCATTTTTCATGGGAAGCTGGTACTCTACTGATTCCAGACTTTCAGAATTCACAGTTCAGTAAGATTTTTTTTAAAGGTGGTGGTAGGGGGAGGTAACCACGATTGGAACAATCGTCTGTTACCATCCAAAAGAGTAGGAGGACACACTCTCGGAATGTAGAATGGCCTTTTACATTTAGTACATTAATTTTTTTTTTTTTTTATGCTCTACGTTGTGCTTTTTCTCATTTCTCTGCTCTCCTGTGGTTTGGCCACGAGGAGCAAACCAGCTGAGGCGGGTGGAGATGGCACCCCAAAGAGCTGCAGGGCCATCTAGTGGCCAGATGTCCACACTGCACACACAAGTGATGCCGTTCCTGCCAATAGTCCCCCCAAATGATGAACTCACACCTAGAGTTTTTGGCATAAGGATCAATCCTTGCTACTTTATGGAATTTTTGAAATTCATTTTCTAAATGTTCCTACAGCCTTGGACTTCAAAGAATTGCCTTGCCGTAAATCTGAAGACTGAGTTTCCAGCCATTGAATGTTGGTTCTGAGCCGTGTTTCCTGAGTCAGGCAGGCCTGGGTTAGAATTTGCTGTCTGGGTGACTTTGGGCAGGGTACTTAAGCTCTCTGACCCTCAGTTTCCTCTTGTACAGTGGAGATAGTAACAGTGAGCTGGCTCGTTCTGAAGATAATGGGAAGCGTGCGTGTCATGTATTTTTGGCTGTTCCTGACAAGTAAACATGGCAATTGATTTGTCCAGTGCATATGGAAAGATGGTGTAGCCCAGGGAAGGGACGGAAACTCACCCAACCAAATACACCTGAGTAACAGGCTTAATATGAGACACCTGAGTGGTGTCTCAAAAATCCTTCACTCCTCAGTTGCCTGGGTGGCTCAGTTGGTTAAGTCTCTGCCTTTGACTTGGATCATGATCCCAAGGTCCTGGGATCGAGTCCTACAACGGGTTCCCTGCTTGGCGGGGAGTCTGCTTCTCCTTCTACCCCCCACCCCCGCTTGTGTTCTCATGCGCTCTCTCTCTCTCTTTTTTTTTTTTAAGATTTTATTTATTTATTCGACAGAAACAGCCAGCGAGAGAGGGAACACAAGCAGGGGGAGTGGGAGAGGAAGGAGCAGGCTCATAGCAGAGGAGCCTGATGTGGGGCTCGATCCCAGAGCGCCGGGATCACGCCCTGAGCTGAAGGCAGACGCTTAACCGCTGTGCCACCCAGGTGCCCCCCCTCATGCGCTCTCTTAAATAAAGTCTTTTAAAAAATCCTTCACTTTTCCTCAATTTTTATGGGTTTGTTGCGGTTTTTTGTTGTTGTTTGTATAGAGTTCATGCACATCTTTTTTTTTTTTTTAAAGATTTTATATTTAAGTAATCTCTACACCCAGTGTGGGGCTCGAACTCACAATCCTGAGATCAAGAGTCACACCCTCTACCACTGAGCCAGTCAGGTACCCCATGCACAACTTTTTTTATATTGATTTCTAGATATTTTGTTTTTTGATGCCAATGTGCAAGTGCTTTTTTACGTTTCATTTTATAGCTGGTGCTGTGTGTAGAAGTCTGTTTTTATATTGACCTGTGTCTAGCCAACTTGCTAAAGTAACTTATTTATTCTGATACTTTATTTTTAGATTCATCTGGGCTTTCTCTGTGCACGATCATGTCACTATTGAATAATAGCAGCTTTACTTCTTTCTGTCCAAACTTTTTTTAAAAAAGATTTTATTTATTTATTGGACAGAGAGACACAGCAAGAGAGGGAACACCAGCAGGGGGAGTGGGAGAGGGAGAAGCAGGCTTCCCGCGGAGCAGGGAGCCCGATGTGGGGCTCCATCCCAGGACCCTGGGATCATGACCTGAGCCGAAGGCAGACGCTTAATGACTGAGCTACCCAGGCGCGCCTGTCCAGACTTTTCTTAATGGTCTCCATCTCGCATGGCCCAGGGCCCTTAGGACATTGGTGAGGATTTGTGATGCAAGCAGGCAGCCTGTCTCCTTCCCGGTCTCAGAAAGGGAGCTTTCAAACTTACCATTAACTATATTTGCTAAGGGTTCTTAGTGGACCGTGTTTAAAGGTTCTAGAGCTTTAAAAGAAGGATTTCTATAGCTAATACTGGAGGTAAGGTATTCCCAGCTCTTAGCAGTGGTTATCAGGCAGCACCTGGCTGGCTCAGTCAGTAGAGCATGGGACTTTTGATCTCAGGATTGTAAGTTCAAGCCCCACGTTGGGTGTAGAGATTACTTAAAAAAATAAAATCTTAGGGGTGCCTGGGTGCCTCAGTCAGTGAAGCGCCTGACTCTTGATTTCAGCTCACGTCATGTTCTCAGGGTTGTGTGGGGCTCTGTGCTGGGTGTGGACTCTGCTTAGGATTCTCTCTCACTCCCCCTGCCCCTGCCCCACCCCTCTCCCTCTCTTAAGAAAAAAATCTTTAAAAAACAGGGGTTATATCAGGATGGGGGTGTGAGGAGAGGTTGTACGACATTATGGGGAAGTTTCACTTTTTAAAAGATAAGTTACTTTAGCATCTGAATAAGTTACAGTGAGCATAGATTTCTTCTGTCATCAGTGAAAAAAGAAAGCCGAAGGATAATTCAATTAATCCAGTAAAAGGTAACGAGCATCCCATAGTAAAATAGATGAATCCCAGATACAGCTTTGTGACGATCTGTCCAAGTACATATTTTCCACTCATTTTTTCTCATCGTCACGTCCTCGGTCACCGCTTGGACTATTGCTTCCCACTTCGCACTGAATTGCAGCATATGCTGAGATGTGGTCTCTGCGGCGGATGCTCTTGGAGCCCTGCCCGGTGCTCTTCGTAGGCCAGTGCACCTACGTTCCAGCTGCTCTGGGTGTCGGCGGCTAAAAGCTCATGGCTCCGTCCTTCTTTGGAGGGTCCTCTTAGCTAATGGGAGCTGCCCGGCCAGGAGATGCCTGGGAGGTGACGCACACAGCCAGCCCGGCCGCTGGCCAAGGACTGACTAACGGGGTGGGGTATAAAGCAGGACACACTCGGCAGTGTAATAAATACCCCAGAGCTCCCCGTGGGATCAGGCTGCGGCGAGACCTCTCCTGCAAGCTGCTATTTGCTTGGCTCCTTCCCCGGCGCTGTCCAGCCGCCCTCACTTCTTCACAGGTTTCTCCCTAGGGCCCTCCCTCCGTCAATCCCTTGCAGGAGAGTCCCCGCCCGCCGCAGTCCCTGCTTCTGGGGAGCCCACATTTAGGTCTCCAAGAGTGGGCTCCCTCTGTCCAGGGCCCACCTGTCCCCTCGGTGGTTTGGGGGAGGGGACACAGTGGGAGGCAGCCGGGGAAGAGCTGGGGCTGGGGGAGGGGGATGTGGTGGGAGCAGGGGCTCCCAAGGAGGGGCCACAGAGCACCGGAAAGGAACACGGCTGGGAGGGCACGTGGCATCGGAGGCTGGCTGGCTGACTTTAAAGCCTGGATCTGGAGCTATGACTGTGTACCACTCTTCGCGCTGCCTAGAAAGTGTCTACAGTTTTAAGTTGCAACTTCTCTAAAGGCTGTAAAGGGGTGGGGGGGAGGGACGCCTGGCTGGCTCCGTAAGGGGACCATGTGACTGTTGATCTCGGGGTTGGGAGTTTGAGCCCCCCACTGGGTGTAGGGATGACTTAAAAATAAATAAATTAACGTCCAAAAAAAAAAAAAAAAGAAAAAAAAAAAAAAGCGGTAAGAGGCGTCTTCCTTCATCGATGCAGCTTAAGCCTAAGGAGCTGCAAGGCCGATGTTATCACCCAGGTGGGCGGCTGCCCTGACAGGCTTCCACTGGGTCTAACTGGGTCTAACTGGCTCACTTTGACTCAGCCCAGACCAGCAGCTCCATGGTGAAAGGGTGGCATTGGGACAGCAGATTATTCATATGGAAAAAAGAATTGGTTCCCTTGTCACACAAGACCATAAATGAATTTCAGATGTAGCAAAGCTCTCTAAATGGGAAAAAATGACGGGTGCCTGGGTGGCTCAGTCGGGTAAGCATCGGACTCTCGGTTTCGGCTCTGGTCCTGATCTTGGGGTCGCGGGATCCGCCTCTGCGTAGGGAATCCTCGCTTGGCAGGGGGTCTGCTTGACATTCCCTGATTCTCTCTCTCTCTCTCCTTCTGCCCCTCCCCCCACTTGCACTCTCACGCTCTCTCTCTCAAATAAATAAATAAATCTTAAAAAAACCCCATCAGAGTGGAAAGGATGTCTTCAATAGGATGCAAAAGCTGCGAGCCTTTGAGGAAAAAATTTCATATGACTGTATCAAAATTAAAAGTATCTATGTGACGGATGGCATCACCAAATGAAAAGCCAAAGCCTTGATAGTATCAGATGGCGGATTCCAACTCACCATGTGGTTCTCACTCACAGGGCTTCTGCCTGGAGGGCTGTCTCACCCTTGAAGCCATTTGCCACCCTTACCCTCATCCGTTTTGTGTGACTATCCGTCATGGGCAAGACTGTGAGCTAAGCCAGACCCCCAAAGGCTGGGCCAGGTATGAGAACCGGTGAGGCAGCTGGCTTGGACCCAGTTGAAGTCATTTTCACTTTGCTTTTCTACAGAACCTGCAAAAGAGCTGTGTGAAAGGGGTACCTGACGTGGAAGGTACCCTTGGCCCCGGTGCTCAGAGGTATACCAGAAGTCTCGTGTCCTCAGGTTTCCTAGGGGTGTGAGGAATGTGCCCCAGCAGAGGGATCTAGAACCCTGGGGGGCCATTTGTCATTTTTTATTCTGGAAGAGGGAGTATGTCAACCACCATGAGGTGAGCCTGTCTATAAATTTAAAATTCCTTGCTATGCCATGATTCCCTGTCACTTCTGTGTCTTATATCTGGCTGCCCGAGAAGGCCTTCCAGAAGTTTCCATGCAGCGGGGCTGGCCTGGGCTACCATAGAAGACAGGTATTTTCTAATTGAATCAAAATCCTCCATTAAAATAAAAGGAACCTGTTGAACTCTCTTTAGTCTGCATTTCTCTGGGGTTGTTTTGGGCCCTTACCTGTTCATAGAACACCTGAGGAGTCAGCCCATGCTCTCTGCTTTTCGTCCACCCCCTTTTCAAATCTACTAGCCTTCAAGAAAAGAGGGTGAGTCTCAAGGCCAGTAACAACTCTGACAACTTCACAGCACTCTGTACGTGTTTGTTAGTAACTCTGATCAAGATACATTAAAAACAAAAAAGCTTAATTTTTTAGAACACTTTTAGATATACAAAGAAAAATTGAAAAATAGTGCGGATCGTTCCCAACCACTCCACACCCAGTTTTCCTCTTTATTAACATCTTATATCAGTATGGTAACTTTGTTACAATTAATGAACCAATATCGATACATTATTTGTACCAAAGTCCATGCTTTATTCAGATTTCCTTAGTTTTTACCTAATGTCCTTTTTCTGCTCCAGGATTCTATATGGGACTGTATTACAGTTAGTTATCTGATCTCCTTGGGCTCCTCTGGGCAACGACAGTTTCTCAGACTTCCCTTGTTTTTGAAGACCTTGACAGTTTTGAAGAGTACTGATCATGTATTTTTTTCTGATGATTAGACCAGAGTTATTTTTAGGAGGAATTTTTAGGAGGAAGACCAGAGAGGTAAAATGCTATTTTCTTTCTTTTTCTCTCCCTCTTTCTCTCTCCCTTTCTTTCTCTCTCCCTTTCTTTCTTCTTCCTTCCTCTCTTTCTTTCTTTAAAATTTTATGTATTTATTTGTCAGAGAGAGAGAGCACAAGCAGGGAGAGCCGTAGGCAGAGGGAGAGGGAGAAGCAGTCTCCTTGCTGAGTAAGGAGCCGGATGTGGGGCTCCATCCCAGGACCCTGGGATCACGCCCTGAGCCGAAGGCGGACGCTTAACTACTGAGCCACCCAGGCACGCCAGTAATAAAATGTTTTTTAAAAATAAAGTGAATTCAGGAATTATTCACAGAGCATTTCTTTTTTAAAATCTTTATTTATTTATTTATTAAAAGATGTTATTTATTTATTTGTCAGAGAGAGAGCACTCACGCAGGGGGAGCAGCAGGCAGAGGGAGAAGGAGACTTCCCGCTGAGCAAGGAGCCTGATGTGGGGCTTGATCCCAGGACTCTGGGATCATGACCTGAGCCAAAGGCAGACGCTTAACCAACTGAGCCACCCAGGTGCCCCTCTTTTTTTTTTTTTTTTCGGATTTTATTTATTTATTTGAGATAGAGATAGAGAGAGAGAGAGAAAGCACGAGCAGGGGGAGGTGCAGAAGGAGAGGGAGAGAGGGAATCCTTGAGCAGGCTCCCCACTGAGTGAGGAGTCTGACGTGGGGCTTGATCCCAGGACCCCCAGAGCATGATCTGAGCCAAAGGCAGACGCTTAACTGACCGAGCCACCCAGGTGCCCCTTCACATAGCATTTCAATTACTAGCCTTCAAAAGGTGAGAAGCAGGATGGAGGAAGAAAAATATCAACCTCTACCACAACTTCCATCCGTCTAACAAGTATTTATGAATCCCTTACTCTAGGCTAAGCACCAAAAATTCAGGATGAAAGGTTCAGTGTACCAGTCTGGATGATTTCGTTAACCAGTGATAGAACTCTGCGTAAGCTAGCTTAAACGAACAAACAAACAAAAACAAGCGAAGAAACATTAATGATTCACATTAACTAAAAAGTCTAGAGATGGACTTCCGGCAGGAATGGTTCCAGGCCCTTGAAAGACATCACCATGGCTGACCCCACGCTTATTTACTTCCCTGTGTGCGTTGGCCTCATACTTGCCTATTCACAGATGGCCTTTTCCACGTGGTCTGCGAGAACGACAAGCAGCTCCAGTCCATATTGTCCTTATGACTCATGATCTTAGAGGAAGAGAAGTTCCTGTCTCCCAGTTTCCTTACATCGAAGCTCAGGGAAGACTGACTGGCGCTCCTGGGCTCCCATACCCAGACCTAAACCAATCCCTGCGGCCACGGGGATGGGTGTTCTGATGGGCCAGCCTAGATCACATGCTCAGCACTTACCTGGGTGTTGGTGGCCGAGGGACAGAGCATTGTGAATGAGAGCCCTGCCTGGACCACAGGCGGGGGGAAAGGGTAGGCTGACAGGGGAGAGCATGCCAGGCATTCAAAACAAGAGCCATCACCGGCTACAATAGCTACATAGCTACCATGGGCTCTGAAATAATTCCTCTGCCCCTGCCCCAGCTTCATTGCCCTGCTGTGCCCTCCCAGGGGACTCTTTGCTCCCCATTTCTGCATCTTTCCTGTTTAACTGTCTTCTTCCCCACCAGACCAGAAGCTCGGGCAGGGCAGGGATACTGTCCATCTCCTTAACCACAGAATCCCCAGTACTCACTGGGCTGAAAGAATGAGCGATGACAAGAACCCTATGCATATAACTGAGGAGTTTAAACAGGGGGAGATAAATCTAAGCAATTGTCACCGGTAAGACCGAGGCCACATAAGGACATGGACCAGTTCTCCTGGGGAGAGGGGGCAAGGAGAGAGTTGCAGCACTGCCTGGACAGGATCCAGATCAGAAAAGGTAGAGGGGACATTTCCTTTCTTTCCCTTTCTCCCCCTGCCCAGCACATGGACCACCCCCCCTTTCTGTGCGTATGCAGTTCCTTACTCTGTAAGTCTTAGAAGAACCCACTTCCCACCCCAGACACTCCGAACCCCAGACACTAGCTTATCCCTGCCCCTAGGCATCTAGGCTTGGCCACCCTACTTTAAGTGAGGCAATGCCTGCTTCGCAGAATCACTTCTATGACTACATGGGGATCAAGAAGCATACAAAACAGTCCCAACAGATACTTGACCCTCCATGGGTGTGACTCCCTCTTCCATCCTGGGGAATGGGTAGAGGGAGAGAAGAGCACGGGACATTCAGGATGTGTGTTTGAACTTCAGGCCTGTTTCTGTTGGTATTGTGAGGGGAGGCTTTTTCGAGGTTCTTTTATCAAAAAATCTGATATGTTGTAGGGGGTCATGAAATTGCATCGCTTAGACCCTCCCTCCTTAGATCCTGGGGGAGCACGTGGCCTGGCCGGGCCAGGTGCTGCCCTCTGAATCCAGCCCGTGTTTGCTTTTGCACCGAGTCTTCCCAGCTGATGACCGAGCACAGTGTGGGTACTGCTGCCTATTCCTAGAAGACATGGGATCCTTATAACACACAACTTTGGCTCAAGGACTCCCCATTGGCCTGGCTGAAACTTTACCAAAACTGGGTAGTCATCCGAGACTCTTCTTATCCAATCCTCCTTTCTTCCCCTCCTCCCACAGGTGTGAGTCCTGCATCAAGGTCTAAAGGCTCTCCTGCCTTCTCTAGTCCCGGTCCTTTATTGTCCACAGGTGTTTCTCCCATAAATCAAATCCCATCCTGGTGTCTGCCCCTTGGAGGAGATGAGCTGATACATTTGTATTTTCAGAACTTTTTGTGGTGGAAGCAGGCATTGTCCACGATATGGCAATGCTATTAATTTACTCAGCTTCACCAGAGAAACGTCCAGTCACCACCAGCAGGTAAGTGAACTTTCAGGGGCCATGGGACAGAGATCACAGAGATCTTGCCGATGAGATGTGAACAGATAATGCCGAGAGGGGCTTTTGGATACATTTTTTAAAAGGGGGGTAGACATGGCTGGTGTGTCTTTTGCTCTTTGCCTTTGCCTGGAATGTACAGGAGGTGCTGGAGATGGAGCAGCCATCTTGTGACCATGAGGGGATGAGCCCAAGGCTGACAGCCCACACACTGAGGGGGGAATAACAGATGGAGTGAGGGGTCTCTGCTGGCATCAAGACCCACCATTACAAGTGCTAGGCTGCCCACCTCTGGACTTCTTATTACATGAGAGGAATAAGACCCGTATCTGGTTAAGCCATTTTAAGCTGGATTTTCTGTTATATGGAGCCAAGCCAATTCCTAACTTGTACAGGCTTGAGAAAGAAAGGTGGGGAGCTACAAGTGGTTCAGAGGACTGGAGAGAAGGAAATATAGAGTTGATGAGGCTGGAGTGTGTACAGGGGCCAGATCACAAAGAGTCTTTGAAGACTTGTTTAGGATCTTGGGCTTTATTCCAGAGGCTTTTCCTTGAACCTGAATAATGTGTAAATGGACCTTTCTAAAGGAAAAAAAAAAAAAAAACCTCCCTGACCCTCTCTCCGCCTTAGTATTCACTGTAAGTACCTTTATTGTGACATAGAGACATACTACTAGACACAAACTCCTTACAGAACCGTAGAACCAAATTTACAAATAGAAATTGCAGTTGTCCACAATTAATGTGACAGGTGAACTTGTTTTGCTGAAACTAATTACTTCAAAACAAGGAGAGGACGCTGAGGGCAATGCCTGGTTCTTTGAGTTTGCCCTGCTTAGGACTCGGGTCAGGCTGGCTCTGTTTACCCACAACTTTTCTCCATGAGAATATTTACTACATCTGGTCTTAGTCATGTGGGGTCTGGAGTCACCTGCTGTGGTAGACCACGGGGTCTACCAGTTACCAGCTGTGTGCTTTGGGCAAATGACTTCACATCTCTGAGCCATAGTTTGTCAAGAGTAAAATGGTGGTGATAAAACCTATCTCACAGGGCGACTGAAATGAAATAATTCATGTCAAATGCTGAGCACGTTGTGCTTATATTCATGGTAGTGTCCATGCTAGGAGGAAGGGCGGGGGAAGGGGGTCCCCGGAATGTTCCACGGTACACCATGCTGGGATGGCACCAGACTTCACTTGATGCAAATATAAATTTTAAGAATTAAGTCCAACTCTGTTCTTTTTTAATGAGCCCATGATGATTAAAGTAGTGCTATCTCCTCTCCTTGATGATCGCCAACGCCAACAAACATCTGGGCACCACGAGGATCATTAACTGTGTTCACCAAAATTTCTGCCTCTCTGTCTTCTGAGCACCCATGAGCTCAGAGTTGTGAGCTGGCCCAGAGCATTTAAGGGCTGGTGTGAGATCTTTTAGAACTATTTCCCTCTGTCATGGCAGCCGGCAGTATTCCAAATAGGGGCTACTTTGGGACCCTCCTGGCATTTGGAGGCAAGTGACATGGAACAAAGCACCAGCCAACATATAAAGGGTATAAAGCATGAGATAGTGGTAAACTTTGATCGTTCCAAGACACTGACGTTTGGGAGCTATTTGTTACCACAGCATAATCTAGCCTATCCTGACTAATACAGGCGCCGACTTTGAGTGGTGATACTGTAATTCATAGAAAATATATATATCTCACTTGGATGATCCAGAATGTTTATATTAAGTTGTTTACATTATTAAAACAGAACATTAAAATGCTCTTAAACATGATATTGCAGTTATGTAAGAAAACATCCTTATTCCTAAGAGATGTAATTTTTAAGTAAACGGGAGTAAAATGTTTTCAGATTGGCAACTTACATTCAAATGGCTCAGCAAAAGTGAAACAGAAAGATAGGGCAACCCTGAAAACTAATAATACACTCTATGTAACTAACTCAAAATTAAATTTAAAAAAGGAGGGAGAGAGAGATAGGGCAAAAGCTTAATAATTTGCAATTCTAAGTGAAAACTATATACACTGTTCTTTCCACTTCTCAGTGGGTTTGAAATTTTAAAAAAATAGAACTCAGGGAGCTCCCAAAATATGTCATTAGCTCTGGGTTTGAGAAGCAGCTCTAACCAGTGGGGGACACTAAAGCATTTTCAGTAGAGAAGGGACCACATCAGATTTTTGATCCAAAAGTTTAATTTGGCAGCTGAAGAACCCTCTGGGCTGGGCTGGGGCCTGGGGTGATCTAGGCAAGAGTGGCAGTGGGATGGGGAGGGACAATGGATCTGACACACCTTTGGGGAAGTAGAATAGACAGGGCTTGGTGACAGCTTACGAGTGGCAGAGCTGGGAGCCAATTGCCTTCCTCTGAAATCTATTCCCATACTGTCCAGTGGCTATTGAAATTTAATTAATTACAATTAAAAAAAATTAAAAATTCAGTTCTTCAGTCACATGGGTCACATTTCTAGCACTCAATGGCCATCCCTGGCTACTGGCCACAGTGTTGGACGGGGCAAAGATAGCCCATTTCCATCATCACAGAAGTTCTATTGGAATATGGTGGTCTGCCTTTCCCATTTTATTATACTGGTTTCCCTCCCCACTCTCAAAGGAGTGATAGGGTTCCCTGCTCTCTAGAAGCTTGCAGACCACCAGGCAACCAAGAGACTTTAATACAATGTAGAACTGTGTTGAGATACACTAACACAATGTGGAGAGCTTTTTGTGGGAGTTCAGAGGAGGAAACCAGTATTTCTGGGAGAAAGTAGCATTAATGGAATCTTGCAGATGGAAGGAAAATAGAGAGGGGCACGTGGGGAGGAACTTGATGGAACAGGGTCTTTCCCTGCTTCCCTGAAAGAAAGATTGCAGATGGCCTCTTGCCTCTCTGTCAGTTCTTCCTGAATTGTCAATATAATCCCAATCAAATTCCCAGCAGGGTGCGTGTGTGTGTGTGTGTGTGTGTGTGTGTGTGTGTGTGAATTGGCAAACATCCTAAAATTTATATGGAGACGCAAAAGACCCGGAATAGCCAACGTAATGTCAAAAAAGAACAAAGCTGGAAGACAGACACTACCAGGTTTTGAGACTTTCTGAAAAGCCACAACAAATTAGACAATGTGGTACTGGGGCAAGGTGGGCAAACATACCAATGCATGGAACACAGGATCCAGACCCCCATGTTGATGGTCATCAGATTTATAACTAAACTGACCATGCAGCACAGTGGGGGGAAAAGATAGTCTTCTCAATAAACGATCTGGGTAAATTTGAATTCTGTATGGAGGAAAATGAACCTTGACTCCTACGTCACACCATACACAAAAATTAATTAGCGATAGATCATAGACTTAAATCTGAAACAAGCACCCAGAATAGGAGAATATTTCATGGCCTTGGGATAAGCAAAGATTCCTTAAATAGGTCACAAGAAAACACTAACTATAATAGATTAATGATTAGGATATCATTAAGATTAAGAACTGCCATTTGTCAAAAGATAACACTAAGAGAGTGCAAAGGTAATCCCTAGAGAGGAAGAAAATATATCTGGGAAAAACCTCATATCCAGATACATAAAGAACTCCTACAAATCAATAAGAAATGACAGATAATCTTTTTTTTTATTGTGGTAAAATACCCATAAAATTCACCATTGTCAATCTTTTGTATCTTTTTAAAAGTTTTTACTTTTTAATTTTTTAAATTAATCTCTACTCCCAATGCGGGGTTTGAAGTCACCACCCCAGGATGAAATGTCTCGTGCTCTACCAACTGAACCAGCCAGGCGCCCCGACCATTGTAAATTTTAAAGTGTACAATTCAGTGGCATTAAATACACCCACGATGCTGTGCAGTCATCACCTCTATCTAATTCCAGAACTTTTTCATCACCCCAAACAGAAACTCTGTATGCATTATGCTGTTACTCCCCATTCCCCCCTCCCCTCATGCCCTGGTGACCACTAATTTGCTGTCTCTTCAGATTTCCTTATTCTGGATATTTCATATAAATGGAATCAAACAATATGCGGCCTTTTGGAACTGGCTTCTTTTATTTAACATGATGTTTTCAAGGTTCATTCATGTTGTGTTCATTCCTTTTCATGGCCAAATAATATTCCTTTATATGGACATACCACATTTGGTTTGGTCATTCATCTTTTTTAATTTTTATTTATTTATTTATTTTTTATTTATTTTTATTTTTTTTTAAAGATTTTTTATTTATTTATTCGACAGAGATAGAGACAGTCAGCGAGAGAGGGAACACAAGCAGGGGGAGTAGGAGAGGAAGAAGCAGGCTCATAGCGGAGGAGCCTGATGTGGGGCTCGATCCCACAACGCCAGGATCACGCCCTGAGCCGAAGGCAGACGCTTAACCACTGTGCCACCCAGGCGCCCCCATTCATCTTTTTTAAAAAAAGATTTTACTTATTTATTTGACAGAGAGAGAGAGACAGGGAGGGAGGAAACACGAGCAAGGGGAGTGTGAGAGGAAGAAGCAGGCTTCCCGTGGAGCAGGGAGCCCAACGCGGGGCTTGATCCCAGGACCCTGGGATCGTGACCCGAGCTGAAGGCAGACGCTTAATGACTGAGCCACCCAGGTGCCCCTAGGCATTCCTCAACTGATGGACATTTGAGCTGTTTCCATATTTTGACTATTGTTAATAGAGTCATTATGAACATTTGTGAACAAGTTTTTATACAAATGTGGATGTATGTTTTCAGTTCTTTTGAGGCTAAACCTAGGAGTGGAATTTCTGGGTTATATGGTAATTCTATGTCTGACTTATTGAGGAAACACCAAAATGTTTTCCACAGTGGTTACACCATTATACCTTCCCACCAGCGATGTACGAGTGTTCTGATTTCTCTGCATCCTTGCCAATATTTGTTATTTTCCCTTCTTTGTTTTCACGGGCATCCTAGTGGGTGTGACGTGGTATCTCATTATGGTGTGATTCGCATTTCCCTAATCACTAATGACATCAAACATCTTTTCACGCGCTTGGTGGCTCTTTGTATATCTTCTCTGATATGACGTCTATTCAAGTTTTTGCCCATTTTATAATTGGGTTGTTGGTCTTTTGTCATGGAGTTGCAGGAATTCTTTCTATATTCTGGATACTAGCCTCTTACGTATGATTTGCACAAATTTCCTCCCATTCTACAGGTAGATAATCCAGTTTCAACATGTGCAAAAAAAAATAACTTGCACAAATACTTCACGGAAAAGAATATCAAAATGACTAATAAGCTATATGAAATAACCAATAACATATGAAAAGTGCTCAACATCTGTTTTCCATGACAGACGGGTAAATAGGATACCATGACATACTCACCAGAATGGCCAAAACTAAAAAGACTGACTTACAAAGTGTTGATGAGAAACAACCAGAATTCTCTTATTTCGTTGATGGGAACGTACATCAAATACCACCGCTTAGAAAACAGATTTGGCTGTAGGTGCTAAACCTACATATACGTGTACTCTATGACCCAGCAATCCCACTCCTGGGCAAGTACCCAACAGAAGTGAATGTTATGTCGACCAGAGGCCATGTTCAAGAATGTTCTTTGCAGCTTTCTTCATAATAGCCTCAAACTGGAAACAGCCCAAGTGTCCATCAACATGTTATCAGATGCCACCACTATAAAGTTCAGAAACAGATCAAATTAATCTGTCCTGATGGAAGTCAGAATAATGGCTACCCTTAGGTGAGAACTGATTGGGGGCAGGGCATGAGGGAACATGCTGGAAATGTTTCAGATCTTGATCTGAGTGGATGTTACATGGGTAAGATATACGTAAAATTCCTCGAGCTGTACCCTGGGACCTTTTCTGCAACACTTTAATGGAAGTACCGTATCCCCTCCCACTATCCTGACGCCCCAGCCCTACCTTACTTCTCTTCATAGTAATTATGACTACGCAGGTGTCTTAGTCAGCTCGGGCTGCCGTAACACATTGCCATAAGCAAAGAGGCTTACACAAGAGAGAGCTATTTTCTCACGGTTCGGAAGGCTGGGAAGCCCAAGATCAAGGTTCTGGCTGATTCAGTTTCTGGTAAGAGCTCTCTCTGTGTACTCACACGACCTCTTCATGCACTTGGGGACAGGGAGAGTAAGTGAGTGCTCACTGGTGTCCCTTCTTATAAGGGTACTAATCCTATCAGATCAGGGCCCCACCTTTATGACCTCATTTAACCTTCATTAATCCCTTGTAAGCCCTATCTCCAAACACCATCACACTGGGGCTTCGGGCTTCAGCGAATGGATTGGGGGGGTGGGGAATGCACTCAGTCCATGACACCAACATATTTGGTTATTGACTTGTTCAGCATTCATCTCCCCTCGTTTGGAATCTAATCTCCTTGAGGGTAGAGATTCAATTTTGGCCTCTTTGGCATCCCCAGCACCAAGAACAGTGCCCGGCAAGGAGGAAGAGCTCCATGAGTGTTTGTTGAATGAATGAAAGAAGGATGGGCTTGTGGTCATAGCCGCCAAATGCTACTAAGCCCAGGGTCTGGCACATGGGAATACACAATAAGTGACAAGGGCCACCACAGTCATTATGCCTTCTTAAGCCTCAGGGTATTCAGTATATCAGCCAAAGTTTCTGCCTTCAAATAATTTACATTCTAGAAGAAGGACTTGGTATGTGTATTTTGCTGTGTGTTTCATAGCGTGTACTATGTTGGGTCATTATTTCTTTTTTTAAAAGACTATTTATTCATTTGTTTGTTTGCTTATTTATTTATTTGACAGAGAGAGAGAGAGAGAGAGAGCACAAGCAGGGGGAGGGGCAGAGGGAGAGGGAGAAGCAGGCTCTCCACTGAGCAAGGAGCCTGATATGGGGCTCGATCCCAGGACCCCTGGGATCATGACCTGAGCCGAACGCAGATGCTTTACTGATTCACTCAGGCGCCCCGGGTCATGACTTCTTTTAAGAAAATTATTGCGTAGTTTATCATTCTGCTAAGTGGTCTGAATACAGGAGATAAAATTTAGGACTTGGTTTTAATTTTGACTTCACCACTACATTGCCATATGTTCTGGTGATTCCCTTTCCTTCCTCAACTCCCTTACTAAGCTGTTAGGATTAGTGTCCTTATAAGAACTTGAAATAAAGGGTTTTGATTGAATTAAGATCTCTGAGATCACTTTGCATCTGGAAAATGTGACAACTCCCCTAGTGTGCTGTTTTTGTTTCTGCCACCAGGGGGCAATCCAACCAGAGTATTGGCACTCATTCTGCTATTACAGTTCCTGCTATTGATAAAGGGGTTGATGAGGAAAACTGATTGCTCTCTGCTTTGGTTCCCTGACCTCTTCTGAAACTGTAAGCCCGCAAATCTAAGCCTTCTGTGGCTCAGCCTTCCATCAAAGGGGACAGGACTGGATCACCCATGAAATCTTGGATCCATCACTTTTCTATCTGTCCTGGATCTTGAATGTGGTTGGAGAGATGGCATCCGAGTAATAAATTGTCTGTGAAGGGCAAACAGACATCCAGAAGGAGGAAAACTGAGATATAGACTGAGATTTTCTTTGGAAAAGGGAATGGTTGAGTAATACTGTCTTGCTATGATGTTTGGATGAGAAACCCCCCCCCCGCCCCCGGTGGTGGGAAGGTCTACCGCATAAAGTCTGAATGCTAGGAGATCTGCTGTGAAGTCCCAGCTTGTCCAGTGACACATGGTGTGACCTTGGGCAGGTGGCTTTCCCTCCGAGTGTCAGTTTCTACATGTTAAAGGAGAAGAAGAGACCTATACATAGCAAATGCATTTCCTGTACGTCTTCCCACCACCTCCTGTGTCTGGCAGGTACCTCTCACAAGAACCTTTTCCTACTGAGTCTAGACACAGCCTCAGAATTTTTTTTCTTTTCTTTTTTTTTAAAAGATTTTTATTTATTTATTAAAGATTTTATTTATTTATTTGACAGAGAGAGAAACAGCCAGCGAGAGAGGGAACACAGGCATGGGGAGTGGGAGAGGAAGAAGCAGGCTCCCAGAGGAGGAGCCTGATGTGGGGCTCGATCCCAGGACTCCGGAATCACGCCCTGAGCCAAAAGCAGACGCTTAACAACTGAGCCACCCAGGCACCCCATGATTTTATTTATTTGACAGAGAGAGAGGGCACAAGCAAGGGGAGCAGCTGGCAGAGGGAGAAGGAGAAGCAGGCTCTCTATGGAGCAGGGAGCCCGATGTGGGGCTTGATCCCAGCACCTGGGATCATGACCTGAGCTGAAGGCAGATGCTTAACCGACTGAGCCACCCAGGTGTCCCTTCAGAATTTTTTTCAAAACTACATCTGGTAGTAGTTGGCCTGTGAGGTGAAACATTTTACCCTCTCTGTTGACCTTAAATTATTTCTAGAAGTCCTTCCAGTGCCAGCATTTTATGATAATGGGGTTTTAATAGCATAGACCTCTCTGCATTGACCAACTTAGGCCGGTTCTGGGTTGTTTGGGTCAAAATTTCAATGACTTTGTACACTGGGTGGAGACAGGACAGTTTTTTGCTTTATGTGATTATAATGCTTTGCAAGGGTTGAAGAATGTGAGGCTTAGCGAAAAGCCTTTACTTGTGTGCAGAGGCGGGCCGGCATGTTCCAAAGCAATTAAGAGGTGGGGGAAAAAAAGAAAAGAGGTAGGAGAGCATGTATTCATCTTTGCTTTGCCCTTGACCTTCAGAACTTTGCTTGGAATTTTCAGATCCAGGTGCAGAATGTGACACATTTAGGCACAAAGATCAGTTTCTTCCAAGTAAATTTGGAACTAACTTGGGTTTCATTCCTGGAAGATGTCTCCATTCTATGATGTAGCCATATCCACTTAAAAATGGGTGCAAGAAAATGTGTCTTCTTCATCTTATTACTGGACTAGAAGTCAGACCTGGGTTCTGTTCTTGGCCTCGCCCTTAACAAGCTGAGAGACTAAACATCACAGAACCTCAGTCCTCCCACTTGTAAAATGGGGTAATTATACCCGCTCTCCCTATCTAAGGTTAAGAGGGTCAAATGAGATCATATAGCTGAAAGGACATTGCGAAGGGCGTTGTAAGAGACACGATATGGACTTTTATAGGAACCACTGGGGACATTTTTGTCATCTTGCACTCAGTCAAGGAACTCGATTTTGAAGCTCTTATGAATTGTTAGCAAGAACGTACATTAGGGCAACTTTCCAGTGACAGTATGAATCAAAAGCTTTAAAAATGTGCATGCCTGCCATACACCCACTAGAGTGGTTAAGATTAAAAAGGTCCGCAACACCTAATGTTGTTGAGGACCTGGAACGATTGGAGCTCTCCTATGCTGCTGGCAGGAATGACATGGGAACAATACACACTCCCTACGACCCAAGAGTTCCTCTCCTAGGTATTCGTTCAACAGAAATGTGTATACGTGTGGCATAGGCACCAAAAGGCATGTCTTGGAGTGTTCCCAGCAGCACCGTTTATACTAGTGAGCACTGAAAACTGCCCCCAAATCCATCAACAGTAGAATGGATCAATAAATTGGGGAATATTTATACTATGGGATTCTATCCAGCGGTGAGAAGAAAAGAATTAAAATTACTTGCTGCGACGGATGTAGTACGTAATATTATCATTTAGAACGATTTTAAGTCATCTCGACACCCAGCATGGGGCTCAGACTTCCAACCCAGAGATCAAGAATCGCATGCTCTATTGACTGAGCCAGCCAGACGCCTCCATAATGTTGAATTAAAAGTGCCATCTTGGGGGCACCTGGGTGGCTCAGTTGGTAGAGCATGCGACTCTTTTTTTTTTTTTTTTAAAGATTTTATTTATTTATTTGACAGAGAGAGAGACAGCCAGCGAGAGAGGGAACACAAGCAGGGAGAGTGGGAGAGGAAGAAGCAGGCTCCCAGCAGAGCAGGGAGCCTGATGCGGGGCTTGATCCCAGGACCCTGGGATCACGCCCTGAGCTGAAGGCAGATGCCTAATGACTGAGCCACCCAGGTGCCCCGAGCATGTGACTCTTGATCTCAGGGTCGTGAGCTTGAGCCCCACGTTGGGTGTAGAGATTACTTTTAAAAATGCCACCTCAAAGACTATATTCCATCTAATTCCATTTATATAAGTTGAAAAGCAGAAAAAAGTCATTTAGGGTAGCGAAGGCAGGATGCTGGTTACTCCTAGGGGGAAGGTAGGGCAGGGAGTAGGTATTAAGGGACTATTGGGGGCCAGGATAATGTTCTGTTTCTTGACTTAGTAGCAGGTTACACAGATGGGTTCATTTTGTAAAACTTAAGCTGTGTGCCTAAGGATTTTTGCAGTTCTTGGCAAGTATATTAACCTTCAATAAAAAGTTTACTAAATAATGGGCATGACACTGACCCAGAAACTTTACTTTCAAGGATTAATTTTTTAGGAGCACCTGGCTGGCTCAGTTGGTGAAACATGCAACTCTCGGACACAGGGTTGTAATTTCAAGCCCCACATTGGGTGTCGAGATAACCTAAAAAGTCTTAAAAAAAAAAGTTAATTTTTTAAATTAAAATATTTATTTATTTATTTATTTATTTAAAGGTTTTATTTATTTATTTGACAGAGAGAGAGACAGCCAACGAGAGAGGGAACACAAGCAGGGGGAGTGGGAGAGGAAGAAGCAGGCTCATAGTGGAGGAGCCTGATGTGGGGCTCGATCCCAGGACTCTGGGATCACTCCCTGAGCTGAAGGCAGATGCTTAATGACTGAGCCACCCAGGTGTCCCAAATTAAAATATTTATTAAGCAAATATTGGTGATAAACAGCTTAGAATCAGAAGTGTGCCACTTTGCTATTATCTTTTTTTTTTTTAAGATTTTATTTATTTATTTGACAGAGACAGCCTGTGAGAGAGGGAACACAAGCAGAGGGAGTGGGAGAGGAAGATGCAGGCTCCCAGTGGAGGAGGGAGCCTGATGTGGGGCTCGATCCCAGGTTTCCGGGACCATGCCCTGGGCTGAAGTCAGATGCTTAATGACTGAGCCACCCCGGCGCCCCATGAGCCAGATGCTTAACTGACTGAGCCACCTAGGCACCCCTTTTATTATTATTTATTATTATTATTTTAATTTTTAAAAATGTTTTATTTATTTAAGTAATCTCTACACCCCATGTGGGGCTCAAACATACAACCCTGAGATCAAGAGTTGCATGCTTTTCTGATTGAGCAAGCTAGGCACCCTCTAGTGTTTTGTTTTGTTTTGTTTTTTTAATACAGTCACTACAGTTTCATTTTTATTATAATTTACTTGGTGTATATTTTTTCCATCCTTTTTCTTTTTTGATGAATTTTTATGATAAAATTTACCAGTTTAACCATTTTGAGCATACAATTAACTCAGTGACAGTAAGTACATTCACAATGTCATACAGCTATCATCACTATCCATCATCAGAAATTTTTCATCATCCCAAACAAAAACTCCGTACCCGTTAAGCAATACTTCTTCAGCCCACACCAGGTGTGAGCCTACTAAATGAATGAATGAATGAATGAATGAATGAGGCACCTGGGTGGCTCAGTGGGTTAAGTTGATGGTTATTATTTTCATGTATTTCTTTTTCTTTTTTTTTTTTAGATTTTATTTATTTATTTGACAGAGACAGGCAGCCAGCGAGAGAGGGAACACAAGCAGGGGGAGTGGGAGAGGAAGAAGCAGGCTCATAGCGGAGGAGCCTGACGTGGGGCTCGATCCCATAACGCCGGGATCACGCCCTGAGCCAAAGGCAGACACCCAAACACTGTGCCACCCAGGCGCCCCTATTTTCATGTATTTCTTTGTGACTTTATTACATCTAAGTATATGCCCTAACAAGAAGTGGTATTGTTTTGCATGTTTGTACAGCTCATTTAAATGAAATTCTATAGGGTGTGCTCTTCTTCAACTGTTTATTTAGCAATTTATGAATCAACCAGGTTGGTGCACTTTGAAATATCCTGTGGTATTTCACAGTGAATGTGCCACATCTATCCATTTTCCTTTTATTTTTTTTAAGATTTTATTTATTTATTTGACAGAGAGAGAGAGAGAGACAGAGAGACAGACACAGAGACAGCACAAGCAGGGGGAGCAGCAGGCAGAGGGAGAGAGAGAAGTAGACTCTCCACTGAGCAGGGAGCCCAATGCGGGGCTTCATCCAAGGACCCTGGAACCACGACTAAGCCGAAGGCAGATGCTCAACCCACTGAGCCTCCCAGGCGCCCCTTTGTTCTCCTTTAATGGTCATCTTTCCCCCAATTTTTTGCCATTGCAAGCAATGCTCCCTGGACATTTTTGTACCTGCCTCCTTGTGAACAAGATCTTTCTCAGCTCCATCTGTAGGGGTGTAGTTGAGGGGCTGTTGGGGAGCCTCTATCTCCAGCTTTACCAGATCCTACAAAATTGCTCTCCAAACACACAGTTCTTGTGGTGTGAGTTCCCGTGGCTCCGCATCGTTAACCAACACTTGTTATTGTCAGATTTTTACATTTTTACCAATCTGGTGGGTGGGAAATGAGTATCATTGTGGTTTTAACTTCCTCATTCCTGTGTGAGTTTCTCCAAACATTTATTGATTGTTCAGATCGTCTGTTCTACGGCTTACCAAGTTATGTTTCACCCACTTTTCTATCGGGTTTATCTTTGTCCTATTTATTTATAGATGCTCTTTATGCATTCCTGCTACGGATCTTTTGTTGATTCCACATTGCAAGAATCTTATTCCTCTCTGTGGTTTATGCTCCCTTTTTTAAATGGTGTCTTTTTCTTTTTCTTTTTCTTTTTCTTTTCTTTCTTTCTTTCTTTTTTTTTTTTTTGAAGATTTTATTTTTAAGTAATCCCTACACCCTTGAACTTGAACTTACAACCCTTACAACCCTGAGATCAAGTCACAAGTTCTACTGACTGAGCTAGTTAGGTACCCCTGGTATCTTTATTTTTTTAATATATATTTATTTTTAGAGAGAGAGCTCACATGCACACGTGCATGAGTGGGGGTGGGGAGGAGGGAGAAGGAGAGGGAGAGAGAATCTCAAGCAGACTCCCTATCGAATGTGGAGTCTTACACAGGGCTTGATCCCACGACCCTGAGATCATGAGCTGAGCTGAAATCAAGAGTTGGATGCTTAACTGTCTGAGCCACCCAGGCGCCCCCCACACCACCTTTTTTAACAGAAGAGTTAAAGTTTGATTTGTCTTTTTTTCCCTTTATGATGTGACTTGTTTAAGAAATCTTTTCCTACTCTGAAGTCGAAACAGTATTCACTTTTATTTCCTTCAAAACCTTTTGAAGTTTTCTTTTCAAGTTGAGGAATTTGACATCCTCAGAATTGATTTGTGGGTATGTGGTGATGCAGGGGCGCTCCCTCTTTTGCCTATTTGGATAACAAGTTGTCTGTTCACCAGATGTTCAGCAATCAGTGACAATTGACTAATGTCATCCCCCTACTTAAAACTCTCCCATGGCTTTCCAGGGCCACAAGGAGAAGCTCACGTCTTCTTGCCTCAGTCTACTGAGTATTGTACGAACTTCCTCCCAACATTCTCCCGCCTGCCGACTACACCGACCAGGCTCTACTATGTCCAGCCTCCACTGGTTTTGTTCTTACTACCCGGCAGGTCTGTAGTCTTCTGGTCTCAGTTAGTCCTAGTTGTGCTGGGTTGAATAATAGCTCCTCCAAAGATCGATCCACCTGGAATCTGTAAATGTGATCTTATTTTTTTAAATTTATTTTAATTCCAGTATAATTGATATACAGCATTATATTAGTTTTAGGTGGATAATACAGTGATTCAGTAATTCCATACATTAGTCAGTGCTTATCAAGATAAGTGTACTCTCTCTCTCTCTTTTTAAACATTTTTATTCATTTATTTGTCAGAGAGAGAGCACAAGCAGGGGGAGCAGCAGGCAGAGGGAGAGGGAGAAGCAGGCTCCCCCTGAGCAGGGAGCCCGATGCGGGACTCAATCCCAGGACCGTGGGATCATGACTTGAGCAGAAGGTAGATGCTTAACGGACTGAGCCACCCAGGCGCCCCAGGATAAGTGTAGTCTTAAAATTAAAAAAAATAAAAATAAAATAAAAAGTTAAGTGTGCTCTTAATCCCCTTCACCTATTTCACCCATCCCCCACCCACCTCCCTTCTGGTCACCATCTGTTTGTTCTTGGTAGTTAGGAGTCTGTGTTTTGGTTTGTCTCTCTCTCTCTCTTTTTTTTTCTTTGTTCCTTTGTTTTGTTTCTTAAATTCTACATATGAGTGCAATCATGTGGTATTTGTCTTTCTCTGACTGACTTATTTCACTTAGCATTATACTCTCTAGATCCGTCATGTTGTTGCAAATGGCAAGATTTCATTCTTTTTAATGGCTGAGTAATATCTCATTATATATATGTATATTTTATGTATATACATATATGTATATGTGTGTGTGTGTGTATCACATCTTCTTTACCCATTGTTTATCGGTCGACACTTGGGTTACTTCCATAATTTGGCTATTGTAGATAACGTTGCAATAAATGTAGGGGTGCATATACCCTTTCGAATGAGTGTTTTCCTATTCTTTGGGTAAATTTCCAGTAGTGTGATTACTGGGTCATAGGGTAGCTCTATTTTTAACTTTTTGAGGCACCTCCATACTGTTTTCTGGAGTGGCTGCACCAGTTTGCATTCCCACCAACAGTGCACGAGGGTTCCTTTTTCTCCGCATCCTTGCCAACATTTGCTGTTTCTTGTGTTTTTTATTTTAGCCATTCTGGCAGGTGTGAGGTGGTGTCTCACTGTAGTTTCAGTTTGCCTTTTCTTGATGATGAGTGATGTCGAGCATCTTTTCATGTGTGTGTTGGCTATTTGGACATCTATTTTGGATAAATGTCTATTCATGTCTTCTGCCCATTTTATTTTTTTTAATTTTTATTTTTTTAAAGATTTTATTTATTCATTTGATGGAGATAGAGACAGCCAGTGAGAGAGGGAACACAAGCAGGGGGAGTGGGAGAGGAAGAAGCAGGCTCATAGCGGAGGAGCCTGATGTGGGGCTCGATCCCAGAACGCCGGGATCACGCCCTGAGCTGAAGGCAGACGCTTAACCGCTGTGCCACCCAGGCGCCCCCTTCTGCCCATTTTAATCGGATTATTTGGGTTTTTTTTGGCATTGAGTTGTATAAGTTTCTTATATATTTTGGATACAAATTCTTTATCAGATATGTCATTTCCAAATATCTTCTCCCAGTCAGTAGGTTGCCTTTTGGTTTTGCTGATTGTTTCCTTTGCTGTGCAGAAGCTTTTGATTTTGATAGAGTTCCAATAGTTTGTTTTTGCTTTTGTTTCCCTTGCGTCAGGAGATGTAGCTAGAATAATGTTTTACAGCCGATGTCAGAGAACTTACCGCCTGTGCTCTCTCCTGGGATTTTTATAAATGTGACTTTATTTGGAAAAAGCGTCTTTGCAGCGGTAACTAAGATAAGGATCTCAAGATGAGATCATCCTGAGTTACCTGGGGTGACCCTAAATCCAATGACAAGTGTCCTTGTAAGAGATCGAAGATGAAAAGACACAGAGAGAGAAGAGGAGAAGGCCACGTGAAGATGGAGGGATGCTGCTGCAAGCCAGGGAACTCTGGAAGCCACCAGAAGCTGGGATAGTCAAGGAAGGATCCTCCCTAGAGTCTTTGGAGGGCACGTGGTCCTGGGGACCCCCTGGTTTCAGATTTCTGGTTCCCAGAACTGTGAGAGAGTATATTGCTGCCACTGGAAGCCGCCCAGTTTGTGGTACCTTGCGATGGCAACCCTAGGCCACTAGTACAGGCAGGAAAGAGGAGGGAGGGAGCCTGAAAAGTGGATGGACAGGGAGCCTAGATTGGAGGGCTGGAGAAGACGAGGTGGGTGGCGCGATGAAGCCTGTCCAAATCCCCAGCCAAGAGGCCAGTCCGCTCCCCAGGCCCAGGAGGAGAGACAGAGGACATAAATGGAAAGGACAGGGCCGCACTGGAAGGACCCTTGGCTCCCAGTCCTCAATGGAATGAATGAATCCACTCCAGACACTTTGAGATACCTCGCTTACAGAGAAGAGAGGCAGTAGGGACCTTGGCGAGGCCTAGCGAGCACTGGGAGGTGAGGGAGTCAACACATCAGCTGCTGTGCTGGACCAAGGATGGATAGAATAACTGCAAAGAGAAGCTAAGGGCTAACCAGAGCATGACTAAAAGCGCGGTGGGTAAGGTCAAGGGGCGAGGCAGGGGTAGGTGCCAGCAGGCTAAAGGACAGTTCTGGGACAGGGCAGGGGGAGGGCTCTCTGTGTCTTTGGGCTTCTTTGATCCCTGGGCCACTTTGGCGGGGACAGAGCCTTGAGCACCAATGGGGTCATGTCTGTTTAAACAAAATTAAACACTGGAGGTAAATTATTAACTCACTGAAGAAACAAACAGGAGTGCAGGCCCTATCTCCAGCACCAGCAGCCTCATGGAAGGTAAGAAGTCCCGCTTATCAGGAGTGGTTCCCCTAGGCAAGTATTTCCTGAGTGCGCGAGTCCCGATGCCAGGCACTGGGAGCACAGATGCATAGACAGTCAGAACCCGCCCTTGGCTCAGAGCTGGGGGAGCCAGAGCTCACAGCCATCACGAGCGCCCACAGGCCTGTCACTGTGCCCTCCACGGCCCAGCATCCTCTCACATCATCTTCATGCCGACCCTCTGAGCGGTGTGAGGATTGCCTACATTTCTCAGACCCAGGCAACCCAAGCCCAGAGGGGGAGAGACACTGCCCAGCCACACAGCTTGTTGGTGGTGGACGAGAACAAACAGAGCTGGCTTCAGCAAAAAGGAGAATGAACTGTTGGGATTCAGGGTGCGTTTAGGAACTGAAGGAACCTAAGGACCTAAGCAAAGCTGGGCCTCCGAGGAAATAGGCGGCAGGACCAGCAAAGCCACCACAGGGCAAGGCAGCCACTGTGCCCTTGTCTCTCTCTTTCTGGGACTGCAGAGTCTCCCAATTCTACTTGTCACTGAACACTTATTTTATTTTTCCTTCTGTTTTGGGGGATAAGAGCAAGGTTTCTGGCATCAGAGATGGGTCCAGTCCTGGCCTCACTGTGTAGTACTTCTGTGACCTCAGGCAGGCCGCCTCCTCTCCACTTCCCCACCTAGAAAACAGGGATACTGTGGTTCCCATGTGGGGATCAAAGGAGAAAACAGGCACAAAGCCCTAGGCAGGGTGCCCAGTGCATAACAAATGCTCAATACAGGAGTCGCTGTAGAAAACAGCCTGCAGCTTTTGGGGGGGCCCCCACCAGGGGGCCTGGGTGGCTGGCTCTGTCATTGGGCGTCTGCCTTTGGCTCAGGTCATGATCCCGGAGTCCCAGGATCGAGTCCCACGCCAGGCTCCCTGCTCAGTGGGGAGGCTGCTTCTCCCTCTGCCCCTCACCCTGCTTGTAGTCTCTCTCAAATAAATAAATAAAATCTTTTTGAAAAAAGAAAACAGCCTCCCCAGCTCTCTCGGCTTTAGCACTACCCATCAACTTACTAGTACCCTGGCTCTGATTTCTTCAGCCAGAGAACCAAGCACACCAAGGGAGAGTGGCAGGGTCCTTTTGTTCAAGCACAGTCCTGGGTGTGTGGGGGCTAGTTTTAAGAAAAGTGGAGTCAAGAAACTGAGCAGACCAGTTAAAGTGTTTCTGTTATAGAATTCTCCACTGCAAGGTCTTGTGGTCGGAAAACTGATTGGCCAACGTCCTAGATCCCCCCATCATGAACCCGTTGGGCATAGGGAAGGGCAGTCAGGCTGAGGGAACAGCAGGATGAAGGCTTAAAAGTGGGAAAAGGCCTGGTGTGTGCGAGCTGGCTGCTCACCTGCAGGCCATGGAAAGGACAGAAGGGGCAGGAAGGATGGTTTGGGGCCCCATCAGGAAAATCCTTGAACGTCAGGACTTTGTTTTGGCATAGACTCAAGAGCCATTCATTCATTTAGCAAATATTTATCACGCGCCAACTGTATGGAAGGCATTTTGCCAGGGATTTCCTACCTAAGGGAAAAGCATGGTCCTTGTTTTCAAGGAGTTGAATGGTTTGTAGGAGCAAACAGACACAGAAATGGATGAATGCTGGGCAACAAGGTCCAAATTCTAAAAGAGATCTGCATAAGGTATGACAGGAACAGTGGGAGAAGCATCTGTCCACCCAGGGGTGGGGAGCCAGGCAAGGAGAAAGCAGCTACTGCATCTGTTTTTGCTTTTGTGGGTTCTGCCTGCCCGGTATCCATTCAACCCTTCCTAAGGGAAACCAGTCATCGGCCAATTTCTGTCCATGTGGTTAAAAGGGACTGATCACGTTCCCTGCTCCACGGAAGGGCAAAGGGGCCAGGTCTAGTCAATCGGCGTATTCCATCCTCCTGGCTATAGTGATTGGTTCAGTGAGGTTTGTCTACCAACTCTGGCCAATGAGAGTCAACGTATGACTTGGGTTGCAGCTGAGAGGAAAGAGACTCTCTTTTCCCTGGGAGTGTTGGCAGATGGATACTACGAGCCTGGAAGAGAGGGGCCAAGGTGCAGAAACCAAGAAAAATGACATCTCAGGGGGAAACAGAGTGGAAAGCTGCAGAGAGAAGACAACTGATAACATCCGTTGAGCCCTTGGACGCAGCTATGTCTGGAACTAAAATTATCCTTGGACTTTGCAGTTGTGTGAATCATTAAATTCCCTTTTTTGCTCAAGGCGGTTTGAGTTGAATTTCTGTTATCGTGAGAGAAAGGAGTCAGTCTCTCTCCTATCCCAGACTTCCAGTTTTCTTTTTTTTTTTTTCAAACGATTCTGATAACAGTGTCTACTGTACATTCCATATTGTTGTGAGTCATTGAAGTTCATTCATTTTTTTTTTCTTGAGAGAGAGAGCACTCGTGAGCCAGCGAGGAGCAGAGGGAGAGGGAGAGAGAGAATCCCAAGCAGGCTCCACGCTCAGTGTGGAGCCCAGTGTGGGGCTCAGTTTCATGACCCTGAGATCATGACCTGACTGAAATTAAGAGTCAAGTGCTTAGCTGACTGAGCCACTCAGGCACACCCATACCATAACTTAAATGTTTAAACATTTTATCAGGGAAAATTTCAAACATATACAAAAGAGAGAATGGTATAACGGAGTTCTATATCTCCAACAGCCAGCTTCAGTAATTATCAACATCTGGCTAATCTTGTTTCATCTTTACACACACCCACACTTCCTCCCCTAGTGTATATTTTAAAACAAATTTAGGCTATTGTATGACTTGACCATAACTTGTGCTCTGTTGGTGGTCGCAGGCTGTTTCCACTGTAGCTTCTATGAACAGTGCTAAAATGAAGGTCCCTTATAAATAAATGTTTGGGGGCACCTGAGTGGCTCAATTGGTTAAGCATCTGCCTTTGGCTCAGGTCATGATCCTGGAGTCCCAGGATTGAGCCCCGCATCAGGCTCCCTACTCAGCGGGGAGTCTGCTTCTCTCTCTTCCTCTGCCCCGCCCCTGCAGCTTGTGATCTCTCTCTCTCTTGCTTGCTCTCTCTCTCTCTCTCTCAAATAAATAAATAAATTCTTTAAAAAAATAAATCTTTGCATGCAGGCATAAAAGTAACTGAAGAATAAGTTTATATGAGTGAACTTGTTTGATACAAAGGGCAGATTAAAAAAAAAGAAAAAAATTACCACCCCCAAAAACAAAGGGTGGATGAAGTCCAAATTCTGATCGATTTTGCCCAACTGTCTTCTGGAGGAGATGCCCCAGTTCCCATTCTGTATCATCAGTTCTTTGGCATCTTTCAAACTTCATTCATTTTTTTTTTTTTTTAGATTGTATTTATTTATCTGACATAGAGAGACAGCCAGCGAGAGAAGGAACACAAGCAGGGGGAGTGGGAGAGGAAGAAGCAGGCTCCCAGCAGAGAAGCCTGATGCGGGGCTTGATCCCAGAGCGACGGGATGATGCCCTGAGCCGAAGGCAGACACTTAACGACTGAGCCACCCAGGCACCTCTCAAACTTCATTCTTATTATAGTTTCATTTTGGGTTATTCTTTCTTTTATTGAAGTATAGTTGACACACAGTGTTACATTAGTTTTGGGTGTACAACATAGTGAGTCAACAACTCTATGTCTTATGTCAGGCTTACAAGGGTAGCTACCATCTATCACCATACAAGGCTATTGCAATACCATCAACTAGGGGTGCCTGCGTGGTTCAGTCAGTTACGTGTCTGCCTTCAGCTCAGGTCATGGTCTCAGAGTCCCAGAATCGAGCTCCACGTTGGGCTCCTTGCTCAGCAGGGAGTCTGCTTCTCCCTCTCTCTCTGACCCTCCCCACTACTTGTGCTCTGTCTCTCTCCCTGTCTCAAATAAATAAATAAAATCTTAAAAAAAATACCATCAACTATACTCCCTATGCTGTACCTTTCACCCTGTGACTTACACATTTCATAATTAGAAGCTTCTACCCCCTACCCCCCTTCACACAATTTGGTTCCTGTTTCTTGATTTTTCTCTTCTTAGATGGAAACAAGGAAGCTGCCCAGAACAAGGAAAAGATGTAAGAATGGAAGGTCTACTCTCATGGCTGTTCTCGGGGAGGGATTGTCAGCTCCTTGGAACCTGGTGGCTGTGGCTTCTAAAGCCTATCTCTCTTCCACATTGCATCCGTACCCAGTGTTAATTGTTCCAGACAGCACCTGCTTATAAATAAGAGGCTATTGGCAGCTAGAGAAGGCTGTGCTGTATAATTTTTATTGATCTGGGTTCTGGGTCTTGATTTTCTCCTCTGTCATGCAAACGACGACTATGTTATATAATCTCTAAGCTATCTTCTAGCAATAAGATTCAAGGCCTCTATGAATTCTACATCATATTTGGAGATTAGTTTTGTTGCTTTCTACATAAGAGTTATTTCTCCTGGGGGTCTGGGTGGCTCAGTTGGTTAAGCATCTGCCTTCGGCTCAGGTCATGAACCTGATCCTGGGATTGAGCCCCGAGTCAGGCTCCCTGCTCAGTGGGCAGTCTGCTTCTCCCTCTCTCCCTCCCCCTGCTTGTGTTCTCTCTCTCTCCCAATCAAATAAATAAAATCTTTTTACAAAATTAATATACTCAGACTCTAGAGTATTCATTCATCCATCCATCCATTCATTTAATATATTGAACATGTCTCTACTTGAGATCTTTTGTTTTAGGACTCTTTCTCATTTTTCTTGATTAGCAAAAGTGTGTGTGTGTGTGTGTGTGCGCATGCGTGTGTGTGCGTGTGAAGATCTGAAGATCTGAAGATTAAACTATGTTTGACTCAACTGCTCTTAGCAAAATTTGGGTTTCTTGACCTACTTTGATTTCAGAGTTTCTTTGGTTTTATGGTGTGTGTGGTTGTCTACTCCCTATTGTCACTGAAGCTGTCATTGAACTAGTCAGCTTTACTGTTCTATTTTTCAGGAGTCTTTTGTTATAAGGGTGGATCCAGGGGCTCAAAGGATGAAGCCAGTGTCTTCTCTCTTCGTATTTGTCTCCTCTTGGCTTGTGTATGCTTCTCGTCTACAGCAGCAGCACTTTCTGTGTCGTTGGGGCAAACAGCCACAAGCAGCTGCAATTTAGCTGATCCTTGCAGTTTGAGATCCCACAGGAAAAGACAGACCACCCCCCCTTTTTCCAATGGCTCAAATTTCAGGGAAGACTCTGATTGGTCCGGCTTTGGTCACATGTCTACTTCTGAGCCAATCATTGTAGGTAGGGGCATGGAGTACTTTGATTGGCTATTCAGGGTCACATGCCCACATATGGTGGGGAGCTGAGCCGGGGAGAGATGAGGTGAGCCAGAAGGACGTGGTTCCCCATAGGAATGGATGTGGGGTCAACAATTCCTGTTCATCACCATCTCCCTGCAAATGGGTGTTAATTTTCACATAGTGTGAATGGAGTGTACCTTTCTACATTCTCACCCAAACTCTCTCTTCTCTCCTGTTAATTCACCTCTGTGCTAAGTCCACAGACAGTTGGACAAAAGCAAGTGACTGGTCATTATTTTCTTCTAGTGTTTTCTCTCAATCCTTTTTTCTTTATTTTCAAAGAGAGGTACAATCAATGCAAGCTGTTTTATCTTTCAAAGCTCCAATGACCCCTCATCCACTAACAGCCTTTCTTGGTCAAGTAGGCATGTGATTCCATTTGCACTTCAGTTAAATACTGCATCCTGAAGACAGGTGCCTCTTGTGGCCTAGGGTACTGCCCACACACACAACTGTCTCCTTTATATAGTGCAGTATTTATACTTCTCAGATCTAGGAATTTTTTTCCTCTTCCTCCGCCTTCACAATCTAGAAATGATTGTTTTATGACCTGTTCTAATCAGTGTCTACTTTGTCAGACTCCTCTTCTGTGTCTTTTCGACCAAAAAATGAAATACAGATGTGTTTATTTGGCCCCACATAGCAATACAATTTTTAAAAAACTTTTAAAAACCAGGAGACACTAAAAATATACCTTTTTTTTTTGCTTCCTTTGAACAATTCACAGGATCTGTGAATCCTGGGCCCACATTCCCCAGAGCAACAATGTGTAGTAATAGCCCTCCGGACGGGCCATGTGTTCTAGGCCACCACTCCCAAGGGTGTTCCTGCCCGAGGCCCCTTTGCCATTTACCATCTCATTGCTGGTTATTTTTGCTTGCACCTGGCCCACCTCACTCAGTCACATTCCCTGCATGGCCCCTGGAGCATTGTTTGAGTTTGTGACTCCTGGTTGGGTGGCCATTGCAAATCAGGGACAGGTTGAAGCAGGGTTTAAACCACTGACGAATCGGGGCCCAGATTGGCCTTCTGCCTCAAGGCTCAAAGTAGACATAGATTGATGGTATAACTTCAAAGGCGGAAGAGACACTTCTAAGAGTTTTGAAAGAACTGCCGCTACTTGTCTGTATAACATCTATTGTACCTTTCAAGAGAATTATATGATGTTTAAATACAATAAATGAAAGTTTCCAGAAATAGATATAAATACTGTGGAAGAACGCTAGCAAGTCTTAAATTTGAATCACCTTAAAGAGGCAAGATGAGATTCAAACTCTTAGAATTACTTTGTAAAATAAAGTGTACATTATCGTCACCCTTTATGATTTCTGTATCCTGTATAGTAATAAATGTTTGCAGAAGGAGGGAAGGAGGGAAGAAAGGAAGGGAACTCCTTGACTACAGGGATTGGCTCATCCAGTTTTTTTTTTATTTTGTTTTTATTTGTAAATAATTAGAAGAAGAAACAGCGAAAGTAGTACTGAGAGGTCCTGTGTTAAATTTCCCTAATGCTAGCATCTTCCATAACTCTCAGCCAATCCCTTTTCTTATTCCAGTGGCGCATATTAGGTGTTCAATAAAGTTTATCAAATGAACTCGTTTGCATGTGGAAAATGAATGTTATCAGCTACTGATTTAGCAGGCTAGTCTTTTAATTTTATTACCTTTGCATATGTAGTATCTGCACTGGAGCTAATTCAATAGGTACAAAGGATAGATAGACGGGGGGGGGGGGGGGGGGGGGGGGGGGGGG